>NW_027143035.1:30000-40000 GCF_026170545.1 Melanerpes formicivorus | reverse complement strand
CCCGTTACCGGTTTGCGCGGAGCCCCCCCTCCCGACGTTGCCTCTTGCCGCTGCTGCCACCCCCAGCTCCCCACACCCCCCGGCTCCCGTTAGCGGTTTGCGCGGAGCCCCCCCTTCCCCCCTTCGCGGGCTGCCGCTTCCCTCCCGGGCTGCCCGGCTGCTCTCTAACCCCTGCGACCGAGGCGGCGCTGTTAGGGCGGCCGTGCCGGTGCCCCTTGCCGCAGCTAGCCTCTCGCCGCTGCCCCTCCCGTCCGTCGTCCCCCGTCCCCAAAAACTTGCTGCTCTCCACGCTGGAGCCTGCACGGGGGAGGTTGCGCTCCGCTCCTCCGGCCCTAAAGCCGCCCTCGCCCGCCCCCCCGGCTTGCCGCTTGGCTCGGCTGCCCGCCCGCCCGCTAATCCCCCCAACGCCCCCACCCCAAAAACACCCCAGCCCTACCGCATGCCGCTCCCCCTCTCCCCGCTCTCGCTGACCGCTGCCACCCCCCCCCACCCCTCCCCCCCGAAACAAACCCCCCAGCCCTACCGCATGCCGCTCCCCCTCTCTCCCTAGCCTGCCCCCCCCGCCGTCGCTTGCTGCCGCCGCCGCCGCCGCCGCCGCCGGGACCCGCCTCGGTCTGGTGGCGCGCGCTCGGAGATCCCCGGCTACCCGTCCGTCCGTCCCTCCCTCCCGCCCCGCCCCGGGGGAGGGCCCGGGGCAGCGCGGGCAGGCGGGGAGCAAAAAAAGGCGCGGGCGCCAAAAAACGTCGGGGTCCCGGGGTGGCGGAGGGGGGCGGCGGCGGGGGCGGCGGCGGGTACACGGCGCCGGGTCCAGGGCGCCGGGTCCAGCCCGTCCCGGGGCGGGGACAGGTGGTGTCGTCCGTCCCCGCCCCCGTAACCTGCTCTGAAGCATCCGCTTCCCGCCGCGGTTCGCCCTCCACCCCCCCGCCGCACACGCAGCTGCCGCTTCCCGCCGCCTCTGCCCCCCGCCCCGGGATCAACCACCCGCCGGGTCCAGCCGGTCCCGGTCCCGGGAACCTGCTCCCGGGGCCAGCCGGAGCCACGCCCCCTCCTCTGACGCTTCCAGCTGCCGCCTCCCCTCCCACCCCCCAAACTCACACTGGCCCTCGCCGGCCCGCCCACCCGCCTACCTGCTTGCCCGCCGCCGCTGGGTGGCGGGACACTCTCGCACACAGGTACACAGACAGGGACACAGGGACACAGGCACTCAGGCACACAGGGACACAGGGACACAAGGACACAGGGACACAGGCACTCAGGCACTCAGGCACTCAGGGACACAGGCACTCAGGCACTCAGGGACACAGGGACACAGGGACACAGGGACACAGGCACTCAGGCACACAGGGACACAGGTGGCGGGCCGGAGGCCTCTCTCCACTGTGTGGCAGGGGTCCAAGAGCCACCCCAGCCCAACCCAGAGGGTCTTTTGCACCTCTCTAGAGGCCACCCAGAGACCCCAGGCCGCAGCAGAAGCCTCCCCCGCATGCTCTGCAGGCTTCCGACCCACCCCAGGCCGCACCAGAAGCCTCCCCCGCAAGCTCTGCAGGCTTCCGACCCACCCCAGGCCGCAGCAGAAGCCTCTCCCGCACGCTCTGCAGGCTTCCGACCCACCCCAGGCCGCAGCAGAAGCCTCTCCCGCACGCTCTGCAGGCTTCTCAGCCACCCCAGGCCGCAGCAGAAGCCTCTCCCGCACGCTCTGCAGGCATCTCAGCCACCCCAGGCCGCACCAGAAGCCTCTCCCGCACGCTCTGCAGGCTTCTCAGCCACCCCAGGCCGCACCAGAAGCCTCCCCCGCACGCTCTGCAGGCTTCTCAGCCACCCCAGGCCGCACCAGAAGCCTCTCCCGCACGCTCTTCAGGCTTCTCAGCCACCCCAGGCCGCACCAGAAGCCTCCCCCGCACGCTCTGCAGGCTTCTCAGCCACCCCAGGCCGCACCAGAAGCCTCTCCCGCACGCTCTTCAGGCTTCTCAGCCACCCCAGGCCGCACCAGAAGCCTCCCCCGCACGCTCTGCAGGCTTCTCAGCCACCCCAGGCCGCACCAGAAGCCTCCCCCGCACGCTCTGCAGGCTTCCCACCCACCCCAGGCCGCAGCAGAAGCCTCTCCCGCACGCCCTGCAGGCTTCTCAGCCACCCCAGGCCGCAGCAGAAGCCTCTCCCGCACGCTCTGCAGGCTTCTCAGCCACCCCAGGCCGCAGCAGAAGCCTCTCCCGCACGCTCTGCAGGCTTCTCAGCCACCCCAGGCCGCAGCAGAAGCCTCTCCCGCACGCTCTGCAGGCTTCTCAGCCACCCCAGGCCGCACCAGAAGCCTCTCCCGCACGCTCTGCAGGCTTCTTAGCCACCCCAGGCCGCAGCAGAAGCCTCTCCCCGCACGCTCTGCAGGCTTCTCAGCCACCCCAGGCCGCAGCAGAAGCCTCTCCCGCACGCTCTGCAGGCTTCTCAGCCACCCCAGGCCCCAACAGAAGCCTCTCCCGCACGCTCTGCAGGCTTCCGTCCCACCCCAGGCCGCACCAGAAGCCTCCCCCGCACGCTCTGCAGGCTTCTCAGCCACCCCAGGCCGCAGCAGAAGCCTCCCCCGCACGCTCTGCAGGCTTCTCAGCCACCCCAGGCCGCAGCAGAAGCCTCCCCCGCACGCTCTGCAGGCTTCCCACCCACCCCAGGCCGCACCAGAAGCCTCCCCCGCACGCTCTGTAGGCTTCTGACCCACCCCAGGCCCCAACAGAAGCCTCCCCCGCCCGCTCTGCAGGCTTCTCAGCCACCCCAGGCCGCAGCAGAAGCCTCTCCCGCACGCTCTGCAGGCTTCTCAGCCACCCCAGGCCGCAGCAGAAGCCTCTCCCGCACGCTCTTCAGGCTTCTCAGCCACCCCAGGCCGCACCAGAAGCCTCTCCCGCACGCTCTGCAGGCTTCCGACCCACCCCAGGCCGCACCAGAAGCCTCTCCCGCACGCTCTGCAGGCTTCCGACCCACCCCAGGCCGCACCAGAAGCCTCTCCCGCACGCTCTGCAGGCTTCCGTCCCACCCCAGGCCGCACCAGAAGCCTCCCCCGCACGCTCTGCAGGCTTCTCAGCCACCCCAGGCCGCACCAGAAGCCTCCCCCGCACGCTCTGCAGGCTTCTCAGCCACCCCAGGCCGCAGCAGAAGCCTCCCCCGCACGCTCTGCAGGCTTCTCAGCCACCCCAGGCCGCAGCAGAAGCCTCTCCCGCACGCTCTGCAGGCTTCTCAGCCACCCCAGGCCGCAGCAGAAGCCTCTCCCGCACGCTCTGCAGGCTTCTCAGCCACCCCAGGCCGCAGCAGAAGCCTCTCCCGCACGCTCTGCAGGCTTCTCAGCCACCCCAGGCCGCACCAGAAGCCTCTCCCGCACGCTCTGCAGGCTTCTCAGCCACCCCAGGCCGCACCAGAAGCCTCTCCCGCACGCTCTGCAGGCTTCCGACCCACCCCAGGCCGCACCAGAAGCCTCCCCCGCACGCTCTGCAGGCTTCTCCGCCACCACAGGCCGCACCAGAGGATCTTTTGCACCTCTCTGGACGCCACCCAGAGACTCCAGGCCGCACCAGAGGCCCCCCCCCCAACCATTTACAGGCTGCAGTGCCAGCCTAGGCCCCGCTGGCAGCCTCCCTTGTCTGCTTTGGAAGGCCTCCCATCCACTCCAGACCTGCCTGGAGGCCTCCCTCGACTGCTCCCGGGGCCCTCGAAGCCACCCTAGGCCTTTCTGGAGGACCTGCTCGACCGCTCGGGCGGCTTCTGACGCACCCTCGGCCATCCGGCGCCCAGCAGCTCCCAGGGCCAGGCACCGGCCTCCCCCTCCGGCCGCCCCTGGGGCCGGGGGTGGCTCGGACTCGGCGCCCCCAACGTGTCGTCCCGTCCCCCCCCCGCCCCGCACCGCCGAACATTCGCTGCAGCCGAGGGCTTGCCGCTCGACGCCTACCCCACCCGCCCAGCCCCCCCGCTGCGGCCCGGCGCTGCCCCGGCCGCTGCGCCCCGCCTCTCATCGCTCCCCCCACCGGGCAACCGGCCGCCGGGCACGGCAAGTCCCAGGGCAGGGAACAGGTGCTGCCGGGACCCCGTGCTGGCTGCCGGCTTCCCGGGGCTGCCCCGGGCACGGACAGGTCGCCCCCCCCGCCCCGGCGAATGTTCACCGAACCGGCTGCCGGCTGCCTTCGAGCACCCCCCGCCCCCCGCCACTATCGTCCCCCCCGCCCCCCCTCCGCCTCCGCTGCCGCTTCTCCCCGCACCGCCTCCACTGCCTCCCCCCGCCGCCGGCGAACGAGTCGCCGGATCCGTAGGGTGCCGGGAGCCCGAACGGCGAGCGGCTCCGGCTGCTGCCGGGGCCGCGGGGCTTCGAGCCGCTCCGGCCGCGGCCGGGACCCCGTGCCGGAAGCCGGCATCCCGGGACGGCCCCGGGACGGCCCCGGTCGCCGGCCGGGTGACGTTCAGCGAAGCGGCTGCTGCCAGTCTTTGGGCCTCCCCCGTGCCGGGGCCGCGGGGCTTCGAGCCGGTCCGGCCGCGGCCGGGATCCGGGGCCGGACGATGGCTTCCCGGGCCGGTCCCGGTCGCCTCCCGGGTGACGTTCACCGAAGCGGCTGACGGCTGTCTTCGAGCCCCCCCCCACCTCCGCCTCCGCGGCCGCTTCTGCCCGCACCCCCTCCACTGCCTCCCCCCGCCGCCCGCGAACGAGTCGCCGGATCCGTAGGGTGCCGGGAGCCCGAACGGCGAGCGGCTCCGGCTGCTGCCGGGACCGCGGGGATTCGAGCCGGTCCGGCCGCGGCCGGGACCCCGTGCCGGAAGCCGGCATCCCCGGACAGCCCCGGGACGGCCCCGGTCGCCGGCCGGGTGACGTTCACCGAAGCGGCTGCCGGCTGTCTTCGAGCCCCCCCCCCCCTCCGCCTCCGCTGCCGCTTCTGCCCGCACCCCCTCCACTGCCTCCCCGCCGCCGCCGGCGAACGAGTCGCCGGATCCGTAGGGTGCCGGGAGCCCGAACGGCGAGCGGCTCCGGCTGCTGCCGGGACCGCGGGGCTTCGAGCCGCTCCGGCCGCGGCCGGGACCCCGTGCCGGAAGCCGGCATCCCGGGACGGCCCCGGGACGGCCCCGGTCGCCGGCCGGGTGACGTTCAGCGAAGCGGCTGCCGCCAGTCTTTGGGCCTCCCCCGTGCCGGGGCCGCGGGGATTCGAGCCGGTCCGGCCGCGGCCGGGATCCCGGGCCGGACGATGGCTTCCCGGGCCGGTCCCGGTCGCCTCCCGGGTGACGTTCACCGAAGCGGCTGCCGGCTGTCTTCGAGCCCCCCCCCCCCCTCCGCCTCCGCTGCCGCTTCTCCCCGCACCCCCTCCACTGCCTCCCCCCGCCGCCGGCGAACGAGTCGCCGGATCCGTAGGGTGCCGGGAGCCCGAACGGCGAGCGGCTCCGGCTGCTGCCGGGACCGCGGGGATTCGAGCCGCTCCGGCCGCGGCCGGGACCCCGTGCCGGAAGCCGGCATCCCCGGACAGCCCCGGGACGGCCCCGGTCGCCGGCCGGGTGACGTTCACCGAAGCGGCTGCCGGCTGTCTTCGAGCCCCCCCCCCCCTCCGCCTCCGCTGCCGCTTCTGCCCGCACCCCCTCCACTGCCTCCCCCCGCCGCCGGCGAACGAGTCGCCGGATCCGTAGGGTGCCGGGAGCCCGAACGGCGAGCGGCTCCGGCTGCTGCCGGGACCGCGGGGCTTCGAGCCGCTCCGGCCGCGGCCGGGACCCCCGTGCCGGAAGCCGGCATCCCGGGACGGCCCCGGGACGGCCCCGGTCGCCGGCCGGGTGACGTTCAGCGAAGCGGCTGCCGCCAGTCTTTGGGCCTCCCCCGTGCCGGGGCCGCGGGGATTCGAGCCGGTCCGGCCGCGGCCGGGATCCCGGGCCGGACGATGGCTTCCCGGGCCGGTCCCGGTCGCCTCCCGGGTGACGTTCACCGAAGCGGCTGCCGGCTGTCTTCGAGCCCCCCCCCCCCTCCGCCTCCGCTGCCGCTTCTCCCCGCACCCCCTCCACTGCCTCCCCCCGCCGCCGGCGAACGAGTCGCCGGATCCGTAGGGTGCCGGGAGCCCGAACGGCGAGCGGCTCCGGCTGCTGCCGGGACCGCGGGGATTCGAGCCGCTCCGGCCGCGGCCGGGACCCCGTGCTGGAAGCCGGCATCCCCGGACAGCCCCGGGACGGCCCCGGTCGCCGGCCGGGTGACGTTCACCGAAGCGGCTGCCGGCTGTCTTCGAGCCCCCCCCCCCCTCCGCCTCCGCTGCCGCTTCTGCCCGCACCCCCTCCACTGCCTCCCCCCGCCGCCGGCGAACGAGTCGGCGGATCCGTAGGGTGCCGGGAGCCCGAACGGCGAGCGGCTCCGGCTGCTGCCGGGACCGCGGGGATTCGAGCCGGTCCGGCCGCGGCCGGGACCCCGTGCCGGAAGCCGGCATCCCGGGACGGCCCCGGGACGGCCCCGGTCGCCGGCCGGGTGACGTTCAGCGAAGCGGCTGCCGCCAGTCTTTGGGCCTCCCCCGTGCCGGGGCCGCGGGGCTTCGAGCCGGTCCGGCCGCGGCCGGGATCCGGGGCCGGACGATGGCTTCCCGGGCCGGTCCCGGTCGCCTCCCGGGTGACGTTCACCGAAGCGGCTGACGGCTGTCTTCGAGCCCCCCCCCCCCCTCCGCCTCCGCGGCCGCTTCTGCCCCGCACCCCCTCCACTGCCTCCCCCCGCCGCCCGCGAACGAGTCGCCGGATCTGTAGGGTGCCGGGAGCCCGAACGGCGAGCGGCTCCGGCTGCTGCCGGGACCGCGGGGATTCGAGCCGGTCCGGCCGCGGCCGGGACCCCGTGCCGGAAGCCGGCATCCCCGGACAGCCCCGGGACGGCCCCGGTCGCCGGCCGGGTGACGTTCACCGAAGCGGCTGCCGGCTGTCTTCGAGCCCCCCCCCCACTCCGCCTCCGCTGCCGCTTCTCCCCGCACCCCCTCCACTGCCTCCCCCCGCCGCCGGCGAACGAGTCGGCGGATCCATACCGTCCCGAGAGCCCGAGGCGGCGGCACCCAGTGCGGGTCCGGCCGAGGCCGGGACCCCGTGCCTGTCGCAGGCTTCCCGGGACGGCCCCGGAACGGCCGCGGTCGCCGGCCGGGTGACGTTCTCCGAAGCGGCTGCCGGCTGTCTTCGAGCCCCCCCCCCCCCTCCGCCTCCGCTGCCGCTTCTGCCCGCACCTCCTTCACTGCCTCCCCCCGCCGCCGGCGAACGAGTCGCCGGATCCGTAGGGTGCCGGGAGCCCGAACGGCGAGCGGCTCCGGCTGCTGCCGGGACCGCGGGGATTCGAGCCGCTCCGGCCGCGGCCGGGACCCCGTGCCGGATGCCGGCATCCCGGGACGGCCCCGGGACGGCCCCGGTCGCCGGCCGGGTGACGTTCAGCGAAGCGGCTGCCGCCAGTCTTTGGGCCTCCCCCGTGCCGGGGCCGCGGGGCTTCGAGTCGGTCCGGCCGCGGCTGGGACCCCGTGCCTGTCGCAGGCTTCCCGGGACGGCCCCGGAACGGCCGCGGTCGCCGGCCGGGTGACGTTCACCGAGGCGACTGCCGGCTGTCTTCGAGCCCCCCCCCCCCTGCCGGAGCCGCGGGGATACGAGCCGGTCCGGCCGCGGCCGGGACCCCGTGCCGGAAGCCGGCATCCCGGGACGGCCCCGGGACGGCCCCGATCGCCTCCCGGGTGACGTTCACCGAAGCGGCTGCCGGCTGTCTTCGAGCCCCCCCCCCCTCCGCCTCCGCTGCCGCTTCTCCCCGCACCCCCTCCACTGCCTCCCCCCGCCGCCCGCGAACGAGTCGCCGGATCTGTAGGGGGCCGGGAGCCCGAGGCGGCGAGCGGCTCCGGCTGCTGCCGGGACCGCGAGGCTTCGAGCCGGTCCGGCCGCGGCCGGGATCTCGTGCCGAACGTCGTCTTCCCGGGACGGTCCCGGGAGGGCCCCAGTCTCCTCCCGGGTGACGTTCACCGAAGCGGCTGCCGGCTGTCTTCGAGCCCCCACCCCTGCCGTGGCCGCGGGGATTCGCCCCGGTCCGGCAGCTGACGGTTCCCTGTGTCGGACGCCGGCTTCCCGGGACTGCCCCGGGACAGCCCCGGTCGCCTCCCGGGTGACGTTCACCGAAGCTGCTGCCGCCTGTCTTTGTCCCCCCCCCCCGTGCTCTCCCTCAGGCGGGAGGGTAGACGTGCTCTCCCTCGGCGAGTAGACGTGCTCTCCCTCGGCGAGTAGACATGCTCTCCCTCGGCGAGTAGACGTGCTCTCCCTCGGCGAGTAGACGTGCTCTCCCTCGGCGAGTAGACGTGCTCTCCCTGGGCGAGTAGACGTGCTCTCCCTGGGCGAGTAGACGTGCTCTCCCTCGGCGAGTAGACGTGCTCTCCCTCGGCGAGTAGACGTGCTCTCCCTGGGCGAGTAGACGTGCTCTCCCTGGGCGAGTAGACGTGCTCTCCCTGGGCGAGTAGACGTGCTCTCCCTGGGCGAGTAGACGTGCTCTCCCTGGGCGAGTAGACGTGCTCTCCCTCGGCGAGTAGACGTGCTCTCCCTCGGCGAGTAGACGTGCTCTCCCTCGGCGAGTAGACGTGCTCTCCCTCGGCGAGTAGACGTGCTCTCCCTCGGCGAGTAGACGTGCTCTCCCTCGGCGAGTAGACGTGCTCTCCCTCGGCGAGTAGACGTGCTCTCCCTCGGCGAGTAGACGTGCTCTCCGCGGAGATCGCGCTTGTCGCCAAGGGGTCGCTGTTGCGCTCTGCCTCCGCCTACGTCATCGTACAAGCCGGCGTGATTTCTGCGACCTGCCGCTGGGCGGAGGTCGGCTGGTTGTGCGCTCGCGGAGCTGACGGCCCTCCAGTTCCGTATATGAGGGAACGAGTGACGCCGAGCACTCCCAGGGCAGCGCTGCCGAGCGGCTGCTCCAAGCCACCCGCCAGGCGGCTGGGCAGGGGTCCGTCTGGCTTCTCGGTGGCTTTCGCCCGGGTCAGAGAGGGGACCCGCGGGGCCGAACAAAGGCGCGGCGGTTTGGAGCGGCCGCTGGCGCACCCTCAGCGGTGTTGGATGGGTTTCGCTCGTCCGTGAGCCGGAGCCCAGCCCGGGCTCGGCAACGAAAGCGGGGAAAAGAAAAAAAGTTGACGAGTGGCTGGCGCCGGCCACTGCCGAAGTGTGGAACCCCCGAAGCGAAGTTTGCCCGGTGGGGCACGGGGGCAGAGAAAGCCCGGGGAGACGTGGTGCCGGCGTCGGTCCCACCAAGAATGGAAAGCAAGCCCGTCCAGGCACGGCGAGAGAGAGCCCGGTAAGGGGCAGAGAGAGTTCCCAGCACTGGACCCTCTTCACGGGGGTTCCCCCCCATGGCCAAAGCCGCAGCCCGCGGGGGCACGGCATCTAAGGGAAAAGCCAGCGGCGGTGACTGGCCACTCGTATGCTATGGAGCCCGGCATGGGGGGAGGAGGGCAAGCCGGTGCCCCAGCACGGCTTCCTCCTGGCTCCAGAGGGGCGCCCCGTGATGGAGATGTAACTCGGTGCAGCTTGAGGGAAAATGCAAGCCCACATTTCGGGGAGGCAGAGGTGCCCTGTGAGCCGGTGCGGCCCGGTGCAGCTTGCCCCCCCCCCATCTCTGGAGGGCGCCCCGTTTGCTCCTCCGGCGTGTTGCCCGCACGCCGAGCCCCGTGCCTGCTGGCTGCTCCCGAGGGCGGTGGCGGGTGCGCGTGGCTGTGTCTGTCCCAGAAGAGCGAGGCCGTGGGGCCTCCGCTGGCTTCCTTTCCTTCTGTCCTTGTTGATCGATGAGGCCTTTCGGGTCGCGTCGGAAAGGGCCCCCGGCCGGCAGGGCAAGGGCGGTCTTCCTTTCCACTTCGCTTCCCGTCGCGTGTGAGGTGTCGTCCTCGTTCCCCCAGCCCCGAGCGGCTCGAGCGGGGGGGAGCCGTGGCGTTAGCGGCCCGGCGCGTGCCTTGCCGCATCCTCCCCTTTCCACCTCCCCCCCGGCGCTGGGGCAGGGTTCGGGGACCGGTCTACCGCAACCGGCTTTGTGACTGCT
>NW_027143035.1:7500-17500 GCF_026170545.1 Melanerpes formicivorus | reverse complement strand
CCGCTTCCCTCCCGGGCTGCCCGGCTGCTCTCTAACCCCTGCGACCGAGGCGGCGCTGTTAGGGCGGCCGTGCCGGTGCCCCTTGCCGCAGCTAGCCTCTCGCCGCTGCCCCCTCCCGTCCGTCGTCCCCCGTCCCCAAAAACTTGCTGCTCTCCACGCTGGAGCCTGCACGGGGGAGGTTGCGCTCCGCTCCTCCGGCCCTAAAGCCGCCCTCGCCCGCCCCCCCGGCTTGCCGCTTGGCTCGGCTGCCCGCCCGCCCGCTAATCCCCCCAACGCCCCCACCCCAAAAACACCCCAGCCCTACCGCATGCCGCTCCCCCTCTCCCCGCTCTCGCTGACCGCTGCCACCCCCCCCCCACCCCTCCCCCCCGAAACAAACCCCCCAGCCCTACCGCATGCCGCTCCCCCTCTCTCCCTAGCCTGCCCCCCCCCGCCGTCGCTTGCTGCCGCCGCCGCCGCCGCCGCCGCCGGGACCCGCCTCGGTCTGGTGGCGCGCGCTCGGAGATCCCCGGCTACCCGTCCGTCCGTCCCTCCCTCCCGCCCCGCCCCGGGGGAGGGCCCGGGGCAGCGCGGGCAGGCGGGGAGCAAAAAAAGGCGCGGGCGCCAAAAAACGTCGGGGTCCCGGGGTGGCGGAGGGGGGCGGCGGCGGGGGCGGCGGCGGGTACACGGCGCCGGGTCCAGGGCGCCGGGTCCAGCCCGTCCCGGGGCGGGGACAGGTGGTGTCGTCCGTCCCCGCCCCCGTAACCTGCTCTGAAGCATCCGCTTCCCGCCGCGGTTCGCCCTCCACCCCCCCCGCCGCACACGCAGCTGCCGCTTCCCGCCGCCTCTGCCCCCCGCCCCGGGATCAACCACCCGCCGGGTCCAGCCGGTCCCGGTCCCGGGAACCTGCTCCCGGGGCCAGCCGGAGCCACGCCCCCTCCTCTGACGCTTCCAGCTGCCGCCTCCCCTCCCACCCCCCAAACTCACACTGGCCCTCGCCGGCCCGCCCACCCCGCCTACCTGCTTGCCCGCCGCCGCTGGGTGGCGTGCCGGACACTCTCGCACACAGGTACACAGACAGGGACACAGGGACACAGGCACTCAGGCACACAGGGACACAGGGACACAGGGACACAAGGACACAGGGACACAGGCACTCAGGCACTCAGGCACTCAGGGACACAGGGACACAGGGACACAGGCACTCAGGCACTCAGGGACACAGGGACACAGGGACACAGGCACTCAGGCACACAGGGACACAGGTGGCGGGCCGGAGGCCTCTCTCCACTGTGTGGCAGGGGTCCAAGAGCCACCCCAGCCCAACCCAGAGGGTCTTTTGCACCTCTCTAGAGGCCACCCAGAGACCCCAGGCCGCAGCAGAAGCCTCCCCCGCATGCTCTGCAGGCTTCCGACCCACCCCAGGCCGCACCAGAAGCCTCCCCCGCAAGCTCTGCAGGCTTCCGACCCACCCCAGGCCGCACCAGAAGCCTCTCCCGCACGCTCTGCAGGCTTCTCAGCCACCCCAGGCCGCACCAGAAGCCTCCCCCCGCACGCTCTGCAGGCTTCCGACCCACCCCAGGCCGCAGCAGAAGCCTCTCCCCGCACGCCCTGCAGGCTTCTCAGCCACCCCAGGCCGCAGCAGAAGCCTCTCCCGCACGCTCTGCAGGCTTCTCAGCCACCCCAGGCCGCAGCAGAAGCCTCTCCCGCACGCTCTGCAGGCTTCTCAGCCACCCCAGGCCGCAGCAGAAGCCTCTCCCGCACGCTCTGCAGGCTTCTCAGCCACCCCAGGCCGCAGCAGAAGCCTCTCCCGCACGCTCTGCAGGCTTCTCAGCCACCCCAGGCCCCAACAGAAGCCTCTCCCGCACGCTCTGCAGGCTTCCGACCCACCCCAGGCCGCACCAGAAGCCTCTCCCGCACGCTCTGCAGGCTTCCGACCCACCCCAGGCCGCACCAGAAGCCTCTCCCGCACGCTCTGCAGGCTTCCGTCCCACCCCAGGCCGCACCAGAAGCCTCTCCCGCACGCTCTGCAGGCTTCTCAGCCACCCCCAGGCCGCACCAGAAGCCTCCCCCGCACGCTCTGCAGGCTTCTCAGCCACCCCAGGCCGCACCAGAAGCCTCTCCCGCACGCCCTGCAGGCTTCTCAGCCACCCCAGGCCGCACCAGAAGCCTCTCCCGCACGCTCTGCAGGCTTCTCAGCCACCCCAGGCCGCAGCAGAAGCCTCTCCCGCACGCTCTGCAGGCTTCTCCGCCACCATAGGCCGCACCAGAGGATCTTTTGCACCTCTCTGGACGCCACCCAGAGACTCCAGGCCGCACCAGAGGCCCCCCCCCCAACCATTTACAGGCTGCAGTGCCAGCCTAGGCCCCGCTGGCAGCCTCCCTTGTCTGCTTTGGAAGGCCTCCCATCCACTCCAGACCTGCCTGGAGGCCTCCCTCGACTGCTCCCGGGGCCCTCGAAGCCACCCTAGGCCTTTCTGGAGGACCTGCTCGACCGCTCGGGCGGCTTCTGACGCACCCTCGGCCATCCGGCGCCCAGCAGCTCCCAGGGCCAGGCACCGGCCTCCCCCTCCGGCCGCCCCTGGGGCCGGGGGTGGCTCGGACTCGGCGCCCCCAACGTGTCGTCCCGTCCCCCCCCCGCCCCGCACCGCCGAACATTCGCTGCAGCCGAGGGCTTGCCGCTCGACGCCTACCCCACCCGCCCAGCCCCCCGCTGCCGCCCGGCGCTGCCCCCGGCCGCTGCGCCCCGCCTCTCATCGCTCCCCCCACCCGGCAACCGGCCGCCGGGCACGGCAAGTCCCAGGGCAGGGAACAGGTGCTGCCGGGACCCCGTGCTGGCTGCCGGCTTCCCGGGGCTGCCCCGGGCACGGACAGGTCGCCCCCCCGCCCCGGCGAATGTTATGTTCACCGAACCGGCTGCCGGCTGCCTTCGAGCACCCCCCGCCCCCCGCCACTATCGTCCCCCCCGCCCCCCCTCCGCCTCCCGCTGCGCTTCTCCCCGCACCGCCTCCACTTGCCTCCCCCCGCCGCCGGCGAACGAGTCGCCGGATCCGTAGGGTGCCGGGAGCCCGAACGGCGAGCGGCTCCGGCTGCTGCCGGGGCCGCGGGGCTTCGAGCCGCTCCGGCCGCGGCCGGGACCCCGTGCCGGAAGCCGGCATCCCGGGACGGCCCCGGGACGGCCCCGGTCGCCGGCCGGGTGACGTTCAGCGAAGAGGCTGCCGCCAGTCTTTGGGCCTCCCCCGTGCCGGGGCCGCGGGGATTCGAGCCGGTCCGGCCGCGGCCGGGATCCCGGGCCGGACGATGGCTTCCCGGGCCGGTCCCGGTCGCCTCCCGGGTGACGTTCACCGAAGCGGCTGCCGGCTGTCTTCGAGCCCCCCCCCCCCTCTCCGCCTCCGCTGCCCGCTTCTCCCCGCACCCCCTCCACTGCCTCCCCCCGCCGCCGGCGAACGAGTCGCCGGATCCGTAGGGTGCCGGGAGCCCGAACGGCGAGCGGCTCCGGCTGCTGCCGGGACCGCGGGGATTCGAGCCGGTCCGGCCGCGGCCGGGACCCCGTGCCGGAAGCCGGCATCCCCCGGACAGCCCCGGGACGGCCCCGGTCGCCGGCCGGGGTGACGTTCACCGAAGCGGCTGCCGGCTGTCTTCGAGCCCCCCCCCCTCCGCCTCCGCTGCCGCTTCTGCCCGCACCCCCTCCACTGCCTCCCCCCGCCGCCGGCGAACGAGTCGCCGGATCCGTAGGGTGCCGGGAGCCCGAACGGCGAGCGGCTCCGGCTGCTGCCGGGACCGCGGGGCTTCGAGCCGCTCCGGCCGCGGCCGGGACCCCGTGCCGGAAGCCGGCATCCCGGGACGGCCCCGGGACGGCCCCGGTCGCCGGCCGGGTGACGTTCAGCGAAGCGGCTGCCGCCAGTCCTTTGGGCCTCCCCCGTGCCGGGGCCGCGGGGATTCGAGCCGGTCCGGCCGCGGCCGGGATCCCGGGCCGGACGATGGCTTCCCGGGCCGGTCCCGGTCGCCTCCCGGGTGACGTTCACCGAAGCGGCTGCCGGCTGTCTTCGAGCCCCCCCCCCCCTCCGCCTCCGCTGCCGCTTCTCCCCGCACCCCCCTCCACTGCCTCCCCCCGCCGCCGGCGAACGAGTCGCCGGATCTGTAGGGTGCCGGGAGCCCGAACGGCGAGCGGCTCCGGCTGCTGCCGGGACCGCGGGGATTCGAGCCGCTCCGGCCGCGGCCGGGACCCCGTGCCGGAAGCCGGCATCCCCGGACAGCCCCGGGACGGCCCCGGTCGCCGGCCGGGTGACGTTCACCGAAGCGGCTGCCGGCTGTCTTCGAGCCCCCCCCCTCCGCCTCCGCTGCCGCTTCTGCCCGCACCCCCCTCCACTGCCTCCCCCCGCCGCCGGCGAACGAGTCGGCGGATCCGTAGGGTGCCGGGAGCCCGAACGGCGAGCGGCTCCGGCTGCTGCCGGGACCGCGGGGATTCGAGCCGCTCCGGCCGCGGCCGGGACCCCGTGCCGGAAGCCGGCATCCCGGGACGGCCCCGGGACGGCCCCGGTCGCCGGCCGGGTGACGTTCAGCGAAGCGGCTGCCGCCAGTCTTTGGGCCTCCCCCGTGCCGGGGCCGCGGGGCTTCGAGCCGGTCCGGCCGCGGCCGGGATCCGGGGCCGGACGATGGCTTCCCGGGCCGGTCCCGGTCGCCTCCCGGGTGACGTTCACCGAAGCGGCTGACGGCTGTCTTCGAGCCCCCCCCCCCCCTCCGCCTCCGCGGCCGCTTCTGCCCGCACCCCCTCCACTGCCTCCCCCCGCCGCCCGCGAACGAGTCGCCGGATCTGTAGGGTGCCGGGAGCCCGAACGGCGAGCGGCTCCGGCTGCTGCCGGGACCGCGGGGATTCGAGCCGGTCCGGCCGCGGCCGGGACCCCGTGCCGGAAGCCGGCATCCCCGGACAGCCCCGGGACGGCCCCGGTCGCCGGCCGGGTGACGTTCACCGAAGCGGCTGCCGGCTGTCTTCGAGCCCCCCCCCCCCTCCGCCTCCGCTGCCGCTTCTCCCCGCACCCCCTCCACTGCCTCCCCCCCGCCGCCGGCGAACGAGTCGGCGGATCCATACCGTCCCGAGAGCCCGAGGCGGCGGCACCCAGTGCGGGTCCGGCCGAGGCCGGGACCCCGTGCCTGTCGCAGGCTTCCCGGGACGGCCCCGGAACGGCCGCGGTCGCCGGCCGGGTGACGTTCTCCGAAGCGGCTGCCGGCTGTCTTCGAGCCCCCCCCCCCCCTCCGCCTCCGCTGCCGCTTCTGCCCGCACCTCCTTCACTGCCTCCCCCCGCCGCCGGCGAACGAGTCGCCGGATCCGTAGGGTGCCGGGAGCCCGAACGGCGAGCGGCTCCGGCTGCTGCCGGGACCGCGGGGATTCGAGCCGCTCCGGCCGCGGCCGGGACCCCGTGCCGGAAGCCGGCATCCCGGGACGGCCCCGGGACGGCCCCGGTCGCCGGCCGGGTGACGTTCAGCGAAGCGGCTGCCGCCAGTCTTTGGGCCTCCCCCGTGCCGGGGCCGCGGGGCTTCGAGCCGGTCCGGCCGCGGCCGGGATCCGGGGCCGGACGATGGCTTCCCGGGCCGGTCCCGGTCGCCTCCCGGGTGACGTTCACCGAAGCGGCTGACGGCTGTCTTCGAGCCCCCCCCCCCCCTCCGCCTCCGCGGCCGCTTCTGCCCGCACCCCCTCCACTGCCTCCCCCCGCCGCCCGCGAACGAGTCGCCGGATCCGTAGGGTGCCGGGAGCCCGAACGGCGAGCGGCTCCGGCTGCTGCCGGGACCGCGGGGATTCGAGCCGCTCCGGCCGCGGCCGGGACTCCGTGCCGGAAGCCGGCATCCCCGGACAGCCCCGGGACGGCCCCGGTCGCCGGCCGGGTGACGTTCACCGAAGCGGCTGCCGGCTGTCTTCGAGCCCCCCCCCCCCTCCGCCTCCGCTGCCGCTTCTGCCCGCACCCCCTCCACTGCCTCCCCCCGCCGCCGGCGAACGAGTCGCCGGATCCGTAGGGTGCCGGGAGCCCGAACGGCGAGCGGCTCCGGCTGCTGCCGGGACCGCGGGGCTTCGAGCCGCTCCGGCCGCGGCCGGGACCCCGTGCCGGAAGCCGGCATCCCGGGACGGCCCCGGGACGGCCCCGGTCGCCGGCCCGGGTGACGTTCAGCGAAGCGGCTGCCGCCAGTCTTTGGGCCTCCCCCGTGCCGGGGCCGCGGGGATTCGAGCCGGTCCGGCCGCGGCCGGGATCCCGGGCCGGACGATGGCTTCCCGGGCCGGTCCCGGTCGCCTCCCGGGTGACGTTCACCGAAGCGGCTGACGGCTGTCTTCGAGCCCCCCCCCCCCCTCCGCCTCCGCGGCCCGCTTCTGCCCGCACCCCCTCCACTGCCTCCCCCCGCCGCCCGCGAACGAGTCGCCGGATCTGTAGGGTGCCGGGAGCCCGAACGGCGAGCGGCTCCGGCTGCTGCCGGGACCGCGGGGATTCGAGCCGGTCCGGCCGCGGCCGGGACCCCGTGCCGGAAGCCGGCATCCCCGGACAGCCCCGGGACGGCCCCGGTCGCCGGCCGGGTGACGTTCAGCGGAGCGGCTGCCGGCTGTCTTCGAGCCCCCCCCCCCCTCCGCCTCCGCTGCCGCTTCTCCCCGCACCCCCTCCACTGCCTCCCCCCGCCGCCGGCGAACGAGTCGGCGGATCCATACCGTCCCGAGAGCCCGAGGCGGCGGCACCCAGTGCGGGTCCGGCCGAGGCCGGGACCCCGTGCCTGTCGCAGGCTTCCCGGGACGGCCCCGGAACGGCCGCGGTCGCCGGCCGGGTGACGTTCTCTGAAGCGGCTGCCGGCTGTCTTCGAGCCCCCCCCCCCCCTCCGCCTCCGCTGCCGCTTCTGCCCGCACCTCCTTCACTGCCTCCCCCCGCCGCCGGCGAACGAGTCGCCGGATCCGTAGGGTGCCGGGAGCCCGAACGGCGAGCGGCTCCGGCTGCTGCCGGGACCGCGGGGATTCGAGCCGCTCCGGCCGCGGCCGGGACCCCGTGCCGGATGCCGGCATCCCGGGACGGCCCCGGGACGGCCCCGGTCGCCGGCCGGGTGACGTTCAGCGAAGCGGCTGCCGCCAGTCTTTGGGCCTCCCCCGTGCCGGGGCCGCGGGGCTTCGAGTCGGTCCGGCCGCGGCTGGGACCCCGTGCCTGTCGCAGGCTTCCCGGGACGGCCCCGGAACGGCCGCGGTCGCCGGCCGGGTGACGTTCACCGAGGCGACTGCCGGCTGTCTTCGAGCCCCCCCCCCCCCTGCCGGAGCCGCGGGGATACGAGCCGGTCCGGCCGCGGCCGGGACCCCCGTGCCGGAAGCCGGCATCCCGGGACGGCCCCGGGACGGCCCCGATCGCCTCCCGGGTGACGTTCACCGAAGCGGCTGCCGGCTGTCTTCGAGCCCCCCCCCCCTCCGCCTCCGCTGCCGCTTCTCCCCGCACCCCCTCCACTGCCTCCCCCCGCCGCCCGCGAACGAGTCGCCGGATCTGTAGGGGGCCGGGAGCCCGAGGCGGCGAGCGGCTCCGGCTGCTGCCGGGACCGCGAGGCTTCGAGCCGGTCCGGCCGCGGCCGGGATCTCGTGCCGAACGTCGTCTTCCCGGGACGGTCCCGGGAGGGCCCCAGTCTCCTCCCGGGTGACGTTCACCGAAGCGGCTGCCGGCTGTCTTCGAGCCCCCACCCCTGCCGTGGCCGCGGGGATTCGCCCCGGTCCGGCAGCTGACGGTTCCCTGTGTCGGACGCCGGCTTCCCGGGACTGCCCCGGGACAGCCCCGGTCGCCTCCCGGGTGACGTTCACCGAAGCTGCTGCCGCCTGTCTTTGTCCCCCCCCCCCCGTGCTCTCCCTCAGGCGGGAGGTAGACGTGCTCTCCCTCGGCGAGTAGACGTGCTCTCCCTCGGCGAGTAGACATGCTCTCCCTCGGCGAGTAGACGTGCTCTCCCTCGGCGAGTAGACGTGCTCTCCCTCGGCGAGTAGACGTGCTCTCCCTGGGCGAGTAGACGTGCTCTCCCTGGGCGAGTAGACGTGCTCTCCCTCGGCGAGTAGACGTGCTCTCCCTCGGCGAGTAGACGTGCTCTCCCTGGGCGAGTAGACGTGCTCTCCCTGGGCGAGTAGACGTGCTCTCCCTGGGCGAGTAGACGTGCTCTCCCTGGGCGAGTAGACGTGCTCTCCCTGGGCGAGTAGACGTGCTCTCCCTCGGCGAGTAGACGTGCTCTCCCTCGGCGAGTAGACGTGCTCTCCCTCGGCGAGTAGACGTGCTCTCCCTCGGCGAGTAGACGTGCTCTCCCTCGGCGAGTAGACGTGCTCTCCCTCGGCGAGTAGACGTGCTCTCCCTCGGCGAGTAGACGTGCTCTCCCTCGGCGAGTAGACGTGCTCTCCGCGGAGATCGCGCTTGTCGCCAAGGGGTCGCTGTTGCGCTCTGCCTCCGCCTACGTCATCGTACAAGCCGGCGTGATTTCTGCGACCTGCCGCTGGGCGGAGGTCGGCTGGTTGTGCGCTCGCGGAGCTGACGGCCCTCCAGTTCCGTATATGAGGGAACGAGTGACGCCGAGCACTCCCAGGGCAGCGCTGCCGAGCGGCTGCTCCAAGCCACCCGCCAGGCGGCTGGGCAGGGGTCCGTCTGGCTTCTCGGTGGCTTTCGCCCGGGTCAGAGAGGGGACCCGCGGGGCCGAACAAAGGCGCGGCGGTTTGGAGCGGCCGCTGGCGCACCCTCAGCGGTGTTGGATGGGTTTCGCTCGTCCGTGAGCCGGAGCCCAGCCCGGGCTCGGCAACGAAAGCGGGGAAAAGAAAAAAAGTTGACGAGTGGCTGGCGCCGGCCACTGCCGAAGTGTGGAACCCCCGAAGCGAAGTTTGCCCGGTGGGGCACGGGGGCAGAGAAAGCCCGGGGAGACGTGGTGCCGGCGTCGGTCCCACCAAGAATGGAAAGCAAGCCCGTCCAGGCACGGCGAGAGAGAGCCCGGTAAGGGGCAGAGAGAGTTCCCAGCACTGGACCCTCTTCACGGGGGTTCCCCCCCATGGCCAAAGCCGCAGCCCGCGGGGGCACGGCATCTAAGGGAAAAGCCAGCGGCGGTGACTGGCCACTCGTATGCTATGGAGCCCGGCATGGGGGGAGGAGGGCAAGCCGGTGCCCCAGCACGGCTTCCTCCTGGCTCCAGAGGGGCGCCCCGTGATGGAGATGTAACTCGGTGCAGCTTGAGGGAAAATGCAAGCCCACATTTCGGGGAGGCAGAGGTGCCCTGTGAGCCGGTGCGGCCCGGTGCAGCTTGCCCCCCCCCCATCTCTGGAGGGCGCCCCGTTTGCTCCTCCGGCGTGTTGCCCGCACGCCGAGCCCCGTGCCTGCTGGCTGCTCCCGAGGGCGGTGGCGGGTGCGCGTGGCTGTGTCTGTCCCAGAAGAGCGAGGCCGTGGGGCCTCCGCTGGCTTCCTTTCCTTCTGTCCTTGTTGATCGATGAGGCCTTTCGGGTCGCGTCGGAAAGGGCCCCCGGCCGGCAGGGCAAGGGCGGTCTTCCTTTCCACTTCGCTTCCCGTCGCGTGTGAGGTGTCGTCCTCGTTCCCCCAGCCCCGAGCGGCTCGAGCGGGGGGGAGCCGTGGCGTTAGCGGCCCGGCGCGTGCCTTGCCGCATCCTCCCCTTTCCACCTCCCCCCCGGCGCTGGGGCAGGGTTCGGGGACCGGTCTACCGCAACCGGCTTTGTGACTGCTGCGTGGCCCCGTGAGTTTTCAGGTGTCCTAAAACGCGTGAGGCGCCGGTGTCGTCCTCGGTTCCGGGTACCCGCGGGTGCCGGCCGCGAGCAGCTGCGTGTGGCGGGGGTTGGCCGAGCCGAGAGCGAGGCGGCGGCGTCGCGAAAGTTAAAAGGGGCTAAAAGCGGCGCCGCGCGTGAGGCCTCACCTGCCCGGGTGGGGTCCCCGAGGGTTCCTCCCTAAATGAAACCTCTAGCCTGAGAAGGGCGGCTTTGTGGCCCGTACCCCCGCCCGCTGCCGAGCGAGCCGCCCCGGCTCTAAGGTCCTGGCGTGCCGGGGGC
>NW_027143034.1:87500-92985 GCF_026170545.1 Melanerpes formicivorus | reverse complement strand
CCGGGACCGCGGGGATTCGAGCCGGTCCGGCCGCGGCCGGGACCCCGTGCCGGAAGCCGGCATCCCGGGACGGCCCCGGGACGGCCCCGGTCGCCGGCCGGGTGACGTTCAGCGAAGCGGCTGCCGCCAGTCTTTGGGCCTCCCCCGTGCCGGGGCCGCGGGGATTCGAGCCGGTCCGGCCGCGGCCGGGATCCCGGGCCCGGACGATGGCTTCCCGGGCCGGTCCCGGTCGCCTCCCGGGTGACGTTCACCGAAGCGGCTGCCGGCTGTCTTCGAGCCCCCCCCCCCCTCCGCCTCCGCTGCCGCTTCTCCCCGCACCCCCTCCACTGCCTCCCCCCGCCGCCGGCGAACGAGTCGCCGGATCTGTAGGGTGCCGGGAGCCCGAACGGCGAGCGGCTCCGGCTGCTGCCGGGACCGCGGGGATTCGAGCCGCTCCGGCCGCGGCCGGGACCCCCGTGCCGGAAGCCGGCATCCCCGGACAGCCCCGGGACGGCCCCGGTCGCCGGCCGGGTGACGTTCAGCGAAGCGGCTGCCGGCTGTCTTCGAGCCCCCCCCCCCTCCGCCTCCGCTGCCGCTTCTGCCCGCACCCCCTCCACTGCCTCCCCCCGCCGCCGGCGAACGAGTCGGCGGATCCGTAGGGTGCCGGGAGCCCGAACGGCGAGCGGCTCCGGCTGCTGCCGGGACCGCGGGGATTCGAGCCGCTCCGGCCGCGGCCGGGACCCCGTGCCGGAAGCCGGCATCCCGGGACGGCCCCGGGACGGCCCCGGTCGCCGGCCGGGTGACGTTCAGCGAAGCGGCTGCCGCCAGTCTTTGGGCCTCCCCCGTGCCGGGGGCCGCGGGGCTTCGAGCCGGTCCGGCCGCGGCCGGGATCCGGGGCCGGACGATGGCTTCCCGGGCCGGTCCCGGTCGCCTCCCGGGTGACGTTCACCGAAGCGGCTGACGGCTGTCTTCGAGCCCCCCCCCCCTCCGCCTCCGCGGCCGCTTCTGCCCGCACCCCCTCCACTGCCTCCCCCCGCCGCCCGCGAACGAGTCGCCGGATCTGTAGGGTGCCGGGAGCCCGAACGGCGAGCGGCTCCGGCTGCTGCCGGGACCGCGGGGATTCGAGCCGCTCCGGCCGCGGCCGGGACCCCGTGCCGGAAGCCGGCATCCCCGGACAGCCCCGGGACGGCCCCGGTCGCCGGCCAGGTGACGTTCACCGAAGCGGCTGCCGGCTGTCTTCGAGCCCCCCCCCCCCTCCGCCTCCGCTGCCCGCTTCTGCCCGCACCCCCTCCACTGCCTCCCCCCGCCGCCGGCGAACGAGTCGGCGGATCCGTAGGGTGCCGGGAGCCCGAACGGCGAGCGGCTCCGGCTGCTGCCGGGACCGCGGGGCTTCGAGCCGCTCCGGCCGCGGCCGGGACCCCGTGCCGGAAGCCGGCATCCCGGGACGGCCCCGGGACGGCCCCGGTCGCCGGCCGGGTGACGTTCAGCGAAGCGGCTGCCGCCAGTCTTTGGGCCTCCCCCGTGCCGGGGCCCGCGGGGCTTCGAGCCGGTCCGGCCGCGGCCGGGATCCCGGGCCGGACGATGGCTTCCCGGGCCGGTCGCCGGTCGCCTCCCGGGTGACGTTCACCGAAGCGGTTGACGGCTGTCTCCGAGCCCCCCCCCCCCCCCTCCGCCTCCGCTGCCGCTTCTGCCCGCACCTCCTTCACTGCCTCCCCCCGCCTCCCGCGAACGAGTCGCCGGATCCGTAGGGTGCCGGGAGGCCGAACGGCGAGCGGCTCCGGCTGCTGCCGGGACCGCGGGGATTCGAGCCGCTCCGGCCGCGGCCGGGACCCCGTGCCGGAAGCCGGCATCCCGGGACGGCCCCGGGACGGCCCCGATCGCCTCCTGGGTGACGTTCACCGAAGCGGCTGCCGGCTGTCTTCGAGCCCCCCCCCCCTCCGCCTCCGCTGCCGCTTCTCCCCGCACCCCCTCCACTGCCTCCCCCCGCCGCCGGCGAACGAGTCGGCGGATCCATACCGTCCCGAGAGCCCGAGGCGGCGGCACCCAGTGCGGGTCCGGCCGAGGCCGGGACCCCGTGCCTGTCGCAGGCTTCCCGGGACGGCCCCGGAACGGCCGCGGTCGCCGGCCGGGTGACGTTCTCCGAAGAGGCTGCCGGCTGTCTTCGAGCCCCCCCCCCCTCCGCCTCCGCTGCCGCTTCTGCCCGCACCCCCTCCACTGCCTCCCCCCGCCGCCCGCGAACGAGTCGCCGGATCTGTAGGGTGCCGGGAGCCCGAACGGCGAGCGGCTCCGGCTGCTGCCGGGACCGCGGGGATTCGAGCCGGTCCGGCCGCGGCCGGGACCCCGTGCCGGAAGCCGGCATCCCGGGACGGCCCCGGGACGGCCCCGGTCGCCGGCCGGGTGACGTTCACCGAAGCGGCTGCCGCCAGTCTTTGGGCCTCCCCCGTGCCGGGGCCGCGGGGCTTCGAGCCGGTCCGGCCGCGGCCGGGATCCGGGGCCGGACGATGGCTTCCCGGGCCGGTCCCGGTCGCCTCCCGGGTGACGTTCACCGAAGGGGCTGACGACTGTCTTCGAGCCCCCCCCCCCCCTCCGCCTCCGCGGCCGCTTCTGCCCGCACCCCCTCCACTGCCTCCCCCCGCCGCCCGCGAACGAGTCGCCGGATCTGTAGGGTGCCGGGAGCCCGAACGGCGAGCGGCTCCGGCTGCTGCCGGGACCGCGGGGATTCGAGCCGGTCCGGCCGCGGCCGGGACCCCGTGCCGGAAGCCGGCATCCCGGGACGGCCCCGGGACGGCCCCGGTCGCCGGCCGGGTGACGTTCAGCGAAGCGGCTGCCGCCAGTCTTTGGGCCTCCCCCGTGCCGGGGCCGCGGGGATTCGAGCCGGGTCCGGCCGCGGCCGGGATCCCGGGCCGGACGATGGCTTCCCGGGCCGGTCCCCGGTCGCCTCCCGGGTGACGTTCACCGAAGCGGCTGCCGGCTGTCTTCGAGCCCCCCCCCCCCCTCCGCCTCCGCTGCCGCTTCTCCCCGCACCCCCTCCACTGCCTCCCCCCGCCGCCGGCGAACGAGTCGGCGGATCCATACCGTCCCGAGAGCCCGAGGCGGCGGCACCCAGTGCGGGTCCGGCCGAGGCCGGGACCCCGTGCCTGTCGCAGGCTTCCCGGGACGGCCCCGGAACGGCCGCGGTCGCCGGCCGGGTGACGTTCTCCGAAGCGGCTGCCGGCTGTCTTCGAGCCCCCCCCCCCCCTCCGCCTCCGCTGCCCGCTTCTGCCCGCACCCCCTCCACTGCCTCCCCCCGCCGCCGGCGAACGAGTCGGCGGATCCGTAGGGTGCCGGGAGCCCGAACGGCGAGCGGCTCCGGCTGCTGCCGGGACCGCGGGGCTTCGAGCCGCTCCGGCCGCGGCCGGGACCCCGTGCCGGAAGCCGGCATCCCGGGACGGCCCCGGGACGGCCCCGGTCGCCGGCCGGGTGACGTTCAGCGAAGCGGCTGCCGCCAGTCTTTGGGCCTCCCCCGTGCCGGGGCCGCGGGGCTTCGAGTCGGTCCGGCCGCGGCTGGGACCCCGTGCCTGTCGCAGGCTTCCCGGGACGGCCCCGGAACGGCCGCGGTCGCCGGCCGGGTGACGTTCACCGAGGCGACTGCCGGCTGTCTTCGAGCCCCCCCCCCCCCGCCGGAGCCGCGGGGATACGAGCCGGTCCGGCCGCGGCCGGGACCCCGTGCCGGAAGCCGGCATCCCGGGACGGCCCCGGGACGGCCCCGATCGCCTCCTGGGTGACGTTCACCGAAGCGGCTGCCGGCTGTCTTCGAGCCCCCCCCCCCTCCGCCTCCGCTGCCGCTTCTCCCCGCACCCCCTCCACTGCCTCCCCCCGCCGCCCGCGAACGAGTCGCCGGATCTGTAGGGGGCCGGGAGCCCGAGGCGGCGAGCGGCTCCGGCTGCTGCCGGGACCGCGAGGCTTCGAGCCGGTCCGGCCGCGGCCGGGATCTCGTGCCGAACGTCGTCTTCCCGGGACGGTCCCGGGAGGGCCCCAGTCTCCTCCCGGGTGACGTTCACCGAAGCGGCTGCCGGCTGTCTTCGAGCCCCCACCCCTGCCGTGGCCGCGGGGATTCGCCCCGGTCCGGCAGCTGACGGTTCCCTGTGTCGGACGCCGGCTTCCCGGGACTGCCCCGGGACAGCCCCGGTCGCCTCCCGGGTGACGTTCACCGAAGCTGCTGCCGCCTGTCTTTGTCCCCCCCCCCCCGTGCTCTCCCTCAGGCGGGAGGTAGACGTGCTCTCCCTGGGCGAGTAGACGTGCTCTCCCTGGGCGAGTAGACGTGCTCTCCCTCGGCGAGTAGACGTGCTCTCCCTCGGCGAGTAGACGTGCTCTCCCTGGGCGAGTAGACGTGCTCTCCCTCGGCGAGTAGACGTGCTCTCCCTGGGCGAGTAGACGTGCTCTCCCTGGGCGAGTAGACGTGCTCTCCCTGGGCGAGTAGACGTGCTCTCCCTGGGCGAGTAGACGTGCTCTCCCTCGGCGAGTAGACGTGCTCTCCCTGGGCGAGTAGACGTGCTCTCCCTGGGCGAGTAGACGTGCTCTCCCTGGGCGAGTAGACGTGCTCTCCCTCGGCGAGTAGACGTGCTCTCCCTCGGCGAGTAGACGTGCTCTCCCTCGGCGAGTAGACGTGCTCTCCCTCGGCGAGTAGACGTGCTCTCCCTCGGCGAGTAGACGTGCTCTCCCTCGGCGAGTAGACGTGCTCTCCGCGGAGATCGCGCTTGTCGCCAAGGGGTCGCTGTTGCGCTCTGCCTCCGCCTACGTCATCGTACAAGCCGGCGTGATTTCTGCGACCTGCCGCTGGGCGGAGGTCGGCTGGTTGTGCGCTCGCGGAGCTGACGGCCCTCCAGTTCCGTATATGAGGGAACAAGCGACGCCGAGCACTCCCAGGGCAGCGCTGCCGAGCGGCTGCTCCAAGCCACCCGCCAGGCGGCTGGGCAGGGGTCCGTCTGGCTTCTCGGTGGCTTTCGCCCGGGTCAGAGAGGGGACCCGCGGGGCCGAACAAAGGCGCGGCGGTTTGGAGCGGCCGCTGGCGCACCCTCAGCGGTGTTGGATGGGTTTCGCTCGTCCGTGAGCCGGAGCCCAGCCCGGGCTCGGCAACGAAAGCGGGGAAAAGAAAAAAAGTTGACGAGTGGCTGGCGCCGGCCACTGCCGAAGTGTGGAACCCCCGAAGCGAAGTTTGCCCGGTGGGGCACGGGGGCAGAGAAAGCCGGGGAGACGTGGTGCCGGCGTCGGTCCCACCAAGAATGGAAAGCAAGCCCGTCCAGGCACGGCGAGAGAGAGCCCGGTAAGGGGCAGAGAGAGTTCCCAGCACTGGACCCTCTTTACGGGGGTTCCCCCCCATGGCCAAAGCCGCAGCCCGCGGGGGCACGGCATCTAAGGGAAAAGCCAGCGGCGGTGACTGGCCACTCGTATGCTATGGAGCCCGGCATGGGGGGAGGAGGGCAAGCCGGTGCCCCAGCACGGCTTCCTCCTGGCTCCAGAGGGGCGC
>NW_027143034.1:75000-77500 GCF_026170545.1 Melanerpes formicivorus | reverse complement strand
GGTATGTCTGGCTGGAATAGAGTTCATGAACTCAATGACAGCCAATGACAATACTGCCTACGATCCTATCTGGAATGAGAAACTGATAGTATTGCCGGAGGTGTATGTAGGACCCACTTCTCCAGCTCATGGGAAAGATATCCGAGATGAAAGCACAGAGAGGAGCAGGAACGAGGAGGTGGAGTGTCCTGAAACCCCGAGCTCTATGAGTCAGCTCTCAATACTAACCGCATCGCCCGAGTTGGATAATACAGCTGACATCTGTCCTGGGACCCCCCTGGTGAAGATGCCAGAGGACAACCCGACATGTCCATGCTGTACCACTCGGGCAGGCAATATGACGAGATTGATTGACCATCTAAAGAGAGCCCATGGGAAAAGAAAAATCAATTTCCAATGTTCCCGCTGTGGGAAGACAAATGAAAAGCATCATAGTATCTCATGCCATCTCCCAAAATGCAAAGGGGTCCAAGAGCCTACCCAGGTAGAAGGGTTTATGTGTGAAGAATGTAAAAAATGTTTTAAAACTAAAATTGGCTTGGGACAACATAAGAGATTAGCTCACCCAGCCCTGAGAAACGCAGAAAGAATTGAAGCATCTCGCCCCAAAGAGACCTCTAAAAGAGGTGCTCACAAGAAAATCTGGTCCCAAGAGGAAACAGAATTATTACAGAAACTAAATCAAGAGTTTGAAGGGAGGAAAAATATTAACAAATTGATTGCTGAAAAATTAACAACTAAAACAGCCAAACAGATCAGTGAAAAGAGAAGACTATTAAGAGAAACTGTGGTGCCAGAAAGAGAGAAAACACAAGAGAGCAAGAACAGGTTAAAAGAGGAGAGGACTGTGATTCCATCTTCTGGTGAAAGGGAGCTGCTAGCCCACTATAAAAAGACTATTAATGAAAAGATGACATCAGGGAAGCTGCCCATCCTTAAAAATACATATAAACAAATAATTGAAGGCAAAACAGACTCATTAAAATTACTCAATGAGGTAGCTCAGGACCAATATTTGTATTTGTTTGAGAAATCAATTGAACAGAAAGCGCCAAAAAAGAGCCAACGTAAACCTCAGCAGAAGAAACCTCAAAAGGAATGGATGAGAAAAAGAGCCAGAAAGCGTGGAGAATTTCTCCGATTCCAACGCCTCTTCCGCTTAGATCGAGGGAAGTTAGCTAATATGATTCTGGATGAAAAAGACTCTGCGCAATGTGCCATCCCCCTGGAAGAGGTCAGTAACACCTTCAGATCTAGGTGGGAGTCTCAGAACTTATTTCAAGGACTTGGAGCATTCCAGTCTGTGGGGCGGGCGGATAATTCGGCTTTTAAGGAATTGATTACAGAGAAAGAGATCCTTAAGAATATCAAAGACATGAATAAAAAATCGGCACCAGGCCCTGATGGGATCACCCTGAAGGCCCTGCTTAAAATGGATCCAAATTGTGAGGAGATCAAAGAACTATTTAATCTCTGGCTGTTAAGTGGCAAAATTCCAGATGTAATAAGGGGATGCCGAACAATCCTAATACCTAAATCATCAGCGCCCGAACGCCAAAATGATATTAATAACTGGCGGCCAATTACTATTGGTTCCATCATCCTGAGACTCTATTCAAGAATCTTAACTGCAAGGTTGGCAAAGGCGTGTCCCATTAACCCCAGGCAGAGAGGCTTCATTCAATCTTCTGGCTGTGCTGAGAACTTAAAACTATTACAGCTATTAATTAGGAATGCAAAGAAACAAAAGAAACCCCTGGGGGTTGTCTTTGTCGATTTGGCCAAAGCCTTTGATTCAGTGAGCCACACCCACATCCTGGCGGTGCTAAAGCAAAAGGGCCTGGATGACCACATAATAGCATTAATTAAGGACTTCTATCAAAACATCCACACCAGAATCAAAACTAAAGAAGGAGAGTCTGAGTCAATAGGAATCAAAACTGGTGTGAAACAGGGCGATCCCATGTCACCACTCCTCTTTAACCTGTGCATTGACCCTCTGTTATGTAAATTAGAAGAGTGTGGGGAGGGGTTCCAACACGGGAATGGCAAATTAACAGCTCTGGCTTTTGCAGACGACCTGGTCCTGCTGAGTAAGTCCCAATCAGGAATGGAGAAAAATATTGAAATTCTAGAAGCATTTTGTGACTTAACTGGATTAAAAACGCAGGGGGAAAAGTGCCATGGTTTCTTTATTCAACCAACTAAGGACTCTTATACCATCAATGACTGTCCTCCATGGCTTATCAGCGGTACCCCTTTAAACATGATCCACCCGGGTCAGTCAGAGAAATATCTTGGCTTGCAAATCGACCCTTGGGTGGGGATAGTTAAGCCCGAATTACAAAATAAATTAGAAGTTTGGCTCAATCGCATCGAAAGAGCCCCTTTAAAACCATTTCAAAAATTGGACATGTTAAAAGTGTACACAGTGCCTAGATTGATCTACTTAGCAGACCAGGCAAATGTAAAAGCCACCTATCTGGAAGAAATGGATTTA
>NW_027143034.1:60000-70000 GCF_026170545.1 Melanerpes formicivorus | reverse complement strand
CCACACCCCCCGGCTCCCGTTACCGCTTTGCACGGAGCCCCCCCGCCCGCCGTTATCTCTTGCCGCTGCCGCGACCCATCTCCCCCCCCCCCCCCCGCCGCCGCTAACTGCCCCCCGAAGCCGCTAGCAGCTGGGCACCCCCCGCCAAAGCCGCCGCGGCTTCCCCTTCCCACATTGTCCCCTGGAGGGGGGATCGCGACGCGGGCTGCCGCTTCCCTCCCGGGCTGCCCGGCTGCTCTCTAACCCCTGCGACCGAGGCGGCGCTGTTAGGGCGGCCGTGCCGGTGCCCCTTGCCGCAGCTAGCCTCTCGCCGCTGCCCCTCCCGTCCGTCGTCCCCCGTCCCCAAAAACTTGCTGCTCTCCACGCTGGAGCCTGCACGGGGGAGGTTGCGCTCCGCTCCTCCGGCCCTAAAGCCGCCCTCGCCCGCCCCCCGGCTTGCCGCTTGGCTGGGCTGCCCGCCCGCCCGCTAATCCCCCCCAACGCCCCCACCCCAAAAACACCCCAGCCCTACCGCATGCCGCTCCCCCCTCTCCCCGCTCTCGCTGACCGCTGCCACCCCCCCCCACCCCTCCCCCCCGAAACAAACCCCCCAGCCCTACCGCATGCCGCTCCCCCTCTCTCCCTAGCCTGCCCCCCCCGCCGTCGCTTGCTGCTGCTGCTGCCGCCGCCGCCGCCGCCGCCGCCGGGACCCGCCTCGGTCTGGTGGCGCGCGCTCGGAGATCCCCGGCTACCCGTCCGTCCGTCCCTCCCTCCCGCCCCGCCCCGGGGGAGGGCCCGGGGCAGCGCGGGCAGGCGGGGAGCAAAAAAAGGCGCGGGCGCCAAAAAACGTCGGGGTCCCGGGGTGGCGGAGGGGGGGCGGCGGCGGGGGCGGCGGCGGGTACACGGCGCCGGGTCCAGGGCGCCGGGTCCAGCCCGTCCCGGGGCGGGGGACAGGTGGTGTCGTCCGTCCCCGCCCCCGTAACCTGCTCTGAAGCATCCGCTTCCCGCCGCGGTTCGCCCTCCACCCCCCCCGCCGCACACGCAGCTGCCGCTTCCCGCCGCCTCTGCCCCCCGCCCCGGGATCAACCACCCGCCGGGTCCAGCCGGTCCCGGTCCCGGGAACCTGCTCCCGGGGCCAGCCGGAGCCACGCCCCCTCCTCTGACGCTTCCAGCTGCCGCCTCCCCTCCCACCCCCCAAACTCACACTGGCCCTCGCCGGCCCGCCCACCCGCCTACCTGCTTGCCCGCCGCCGCTGGGTGGCGTGCCGGACACTCTCGCACACAGGTACACAGACAGGGACACAGGGACACAGGCACTCAGGCACACAGGGACACAGGGACACAGGGACACAAGGACACAGGGACACAGGCACTCAGGCACTCAGGCACTCAGGGACACAGGGACACAGGGACACAGGCACTCAGGCACTCAGGGACACAGGGACACAGGGACACAGGGACACAGGCACTCAGGCACACAGGGACACAGGTGGCGGGCCGGAGGCCTCTCTCCACTGTGTGGCAGGGGTCCAAGAGCCACCCCAGCCCAACCCAGAGGGTCTTTTGCACCTCTCTAGAGGCCACCCAGAGACCCCAGGCCGCAGCAGAAGCCTCCCCCGCATGCTCTGCAGGCTTCCGACCCACCCCAGGCCGCACCAGAAGCCTCCCCCGCAAGCTCTGCAGGCTTCCGACCCACCCCAGGCCGCAGCAGAAGCCTCTCCCGCACGCTCTGCAGGCTTCCGACCCACCCCAGGCCGCAGCAGAAGCCTCTCCCGCACGCTCTGCAGGCTTCTCAGCCACCCCAGGCCGCAGCAGAAGCCTCTCCCCGCACGCTCTGCAGGCTTCTCAGCCACCCCAGGCCGCACCAGAAGCCTCCCCCGCACGCTCTGCAGGCTTCTCAGCCACCCCAGGCCGCACCAGAAGCCTCTCCCGCACGCTCTTCAGGCTTCTCAGCCACCCCAGGCCGCACCAGAAGCCTCCCCCGCAAGCTCTGCAGGCTTCCGACCCACCCCAGGCCGCAGCAGAAGCCTCTCCCGCACGCTCTGCAGGCTTCCGACCCACCCCAGGCCGCAGCAGAAGCCTCTCCCGCACGCTCTGCAGGCTTCTCAGCCACCCCAGGCCGCAGCAGAAGCCTCTCCCGCACGCTCTGCAGGCTTCTCAGCCACCCCAGGCCGCACCAGAAGCCTCCCCCGCACGCTCTGCAGGCTTCTCAGCCACCCCAGGCCGCACCAGAAGCCTCTCCCGCACGCTCTTCAGGCTTCTCAGCCACCCCAGGCCGCACCAGAAGCCTCCCCCGCACGCTCTGCAGGCTTCTCAGCCACCCCAGGCCGCACCAGAAGCCTCTCCCGCACGCTCTTCAGGCTTCTCAGCCACCCCAGGCCGCACCAGAAGCCTCCCCCGCACGCTCTGCAGGCTTCTCAGCCACCCCAGGCCGCACCAGAAGCCTCCCCCGCACGCTCTGCAGGCTTCCCACCCACCCCAGGCCGCAGCAGAAGCCTCTCCCGCACGCCCTGCAGGCTTCTCAGCCACCCCAGGCCGCAGCAGAAGCCTCTCCCGCACGCTCTGCAGGCTTCTCAGCCACCCCAGGCCGCAGCAGAAGCCTCTCCCGCACGCTCTGCAGGCTTCTCAGCCACCCCAGGCCGCACCAGAAGCCTCTCCCGCACGCTCTGCAGGCTTCTCAGCCACCCCAGGCCGCAGCAGAAGCCTCTCCCGCACGCTCTGCAGGCTTCTCAGCCACCCCAGGCCGCAGCAGAAGCCTCCCCCGCACGCTCTGCAGGCTTCTCAGCCACCCCAGGCCGCAGCAGAAGCCTCCCCCGCACGCTCTGCAGGCTTCTCAGCCACCCCAGGCCGCACCAGAAGCCTCTCCCGCACGCTCTGCAGGCTTCTCAGCCACCCCAGGCCGCACCAGAAGCCTCTCCCGCACGCTCTGCAGGCTTCTCAGCCACCCCAGGCCCCAACAGAAGCCTCTCCCGCACGCTCTGCAGGCTTCCGACCCACCCCAGGCCGCAGCAGAAGCCTCTCCCGCACGCTCTGCAGGCTTCCGTCCCACCCCAGGCCGCACCAGAAGCCTCCCCCGCACGCTCTGCAGGCTTCTCAGCCACCCCAGGCCGCAGCAGAAGCCCCCCCCCGCACGCTCTGCAGGCTTCTCAGCCACCCCAGGCCGCAGCAGAAGCCTCCCCCGCACGCTCTGCAGGCTTCTCAGCCACCCCAGGCCCCAACAGAAGCCTCTCCCGCACGCTCTGCAGGCCTCCGACCCACCCCAGGCCGCACCAGAAGCCTCCCCCGCACGATCTGTAGGCTTCTGACCCACCCCAGGCCCCAACAGAAGCCTCCCCCGCACGCTCTGCAGGCTTCTCAGCCACCCCAGGCCGCAGCAGAAGCCTCTCCCGCACGCTCTGCAGGCTTCTCAGCCACCCCAGGCCGCACCAGAAGCCTCTCCCGCACGCTCTGCAGGCTTCTCAGCCACCCCAGGCCGCAGCAGAAGCCTCTCCCGCACGCTCTGCAGGCTTCTCAGCCACCCCAGGCCGCACCAGAAGCCTCTCCCGCACGCTCTGCAGGCTTCCGACCCACCCCAGGCCGCACCAGAAGCCTCCCCCGCACGCTCTGCAGGCTTCTCCGCCACCACAGGCCGCACCAGAGGATCTTTTGCACCTCTCTGGACGCCACCCAGAGACTCCAGGCCGCACCAGAGGCCCCCCCCCCAACCATTTACAGGCTGCAGTGCCAGCCTAGGCCCCGCTGGCAGCCTCCCTTGTCTGCTTTGGAAGGCCTCCCATCCACTCCAGACCTGCCTGGAGGCCTCCCTCGACTGCTCCCGGGGCCCTCGAAGCCACCCTAGGCCTTTCTGGAGGACCTGCTCGACCGCTCGGGCGGCTTCTGACGCACCCTCGGCCATCCGGCGCCCAGCAGCTCCCAGGGCCAGGCACCGGCCTCCCCCTCCGGCCGCCCCTGGGGCCGGGGGTGGCTCGGACTCGGCGCCCCCAACGTGTCGTCCCGTCCCCCCCCCGCCCCGCACCGCCGAACATTCGCTGCAGCCGAGGGCTTGCCGCTCGACGCCTACCCCACCCGCCCAGCCCCCCGCTGCGGCCCGGCGCTGCCCCGGCCGCTGCGCCCCGCCTCTCATCGCTCCCCCCACCCGGCAACCGGCCGCCGGGCACGGCAAGTCCCAGGGCAGGGAACAGGTGCTGCCGGGACCCCGTGCTGGCTGCCGGCTTCCCGGGGCTGCCCCGGGCACGGACAGGTCGCCCCCCCCGCCCCGGCGAATGTTCACCGAACCGGCTGCCGGCTGCCTTCGAGCACCCCCCGCCCCCCGCCACTATCGTCCCCCCCGCCCCCCCCTCCGCCTCCGCTGCCGCTTCTCCCCGCACCGCCTCCACTGCCTCCCCCCGCCGCCGGCGAACGAGTCGCCGGATCCGTAGGGTGCCGGGAGCCCGAACGGCGAGCGGCTCCGGCTGCTGCCGGGACCGTGGGGCTTCGAGCCGGTCCGGCCGCGGCCGGGATCCGGGGCCGGACGATGGCTTCCCGGGCCGGTCCCGGTCGCCTCCCGGGTGACGTTCACCGAAGCGGCTGACGACTGTCTTCGAGCCCCCCCCCCCCCTCCGCCTCCGCGGCCGCTTCTGCCCGCACCCCCTCCACTGCCTCCCCCCGCCGCCCGCGAACGAGTCGCCGGATCTGTAGGGTGCCGGGAGCCCGAACGGCGAGCGGCTCCGGCTGCTGCCGGGACCGCGGGGATTCGAGCCGGTCCGGCCGCGGCCGGGACCCCGTGCCGGAAGCCGGCATCCCGGGACGGCCCCGGGACGGCCCCGGTCGCCGGCCGGGTGACGTTCAGCGAAGCGGCTGCCGCCAGTCTTTGGGCCTCCCCCGTGCCGGGGCCGCGGGGATTCGAGCCGGTCCGGCCGCGGCCGGGATCCCGGGCCGGACGATGGCTTCCCGGGCCGGTCCCGGTCGCCTCCCGGGTGACGTTCACCGAAGCGGCTGCCGGCTGTCTTCGAGCCCCCCCCCCCCCTCCGCCTCCGCTGCCGCTTCTCCCCGCACCCCCTCCACTGCCTCCCCCCGCCGCCGGCGAACGAGTCGCCGGATCTGTAGGGTGCCGGGAGCCCGAACGGCGAGCGGCTCCGGCTGCTGCCGGGACCGCGGGGATTCGAGCCGCTCCGGCCGCGGCCGGGACCCCGTGCCGGAAGCCGGCATCCCCGGACAGCCCCGGGACGGCCCCGGTCGCCGGCCGGGTGACGTTCAGCGAAGCGGCTGCCGGCTGTCTTCGAGCCCCCCCCCCCTCCGCCTCCGCTGCCGCTTCTGCCCGCACCCCCTCCACTGCCTCCCCCCGCCGCCGGCGAACGAGTCGGCGGATCCGTAGGGTGCCGGGAGCCCGAACGGCGAGCGGCTCCGGCTGCTGCCGGGACCGCGGGGATTCGAGCCGGTCCGGCCGCGGCCGGGACCCCGTGCCGGAAGCCGGCATCCCGGGACGGCCCCGGGACGGCCCCGGTCGCCGGCCGGGTGACGTTCAGCGAAGCGGCTGCCGCCAGTCTTTGGGCCTCCCCCGTGCCGGGGCCGCGGGGCTTCGAGCCGGTCCGGCCGCGGCCGGGATCCGGGGCCGGACGATGGCTTCCCGGGCCGGTCCCGGTCGCCTCCCGGGTGACGTTCACCGAAGCGGCTGACGGCTGTCTTCGAGCCCCCCCCCCCCCTCCGCCTCCGCGGCCGCTTCTGCCCGCACCCCCTCCACTGCCTCCCCCCGCCGCCCGCGAACGAGTCGCCGGATCTGTAGGGTGCCGGGAGCCCGAACGGCGAGCGGCTCCGGCTGCTGCCGGGACCGCGGGGATTCGAGCCGGTCCGGCCGCGGCCGGGACCCCGTGCCGGAAGCCGGCATCCCGGGACGGCCCCGGGACGGCCCCGGTCGCCGGCCGGGTGACGTTCAGCGAAGCGGCTGCCGCCAGTCTTTGGGCCTCCCCCGTGCCGGGGCCGCGGGGCTTCGAGCCGGTCCGGCCGCGGCCGGGATCCGGGGCCGGACGATGGCTTCCCGGGCCGGTCCCGGTCGCCTCCCGGGTGACGTTCACCGAAGCGGCTGACGACTGTCTTCGAGCCCCCCCCCCCCCTCCGCCTCCGCGGCCGCTTCTGCCCGCACCCCCTCCACTGCCTCCCCCCGCCGCCCGCGAACGAGTCGCCGGATCTGTAGGGTGCCGGGAGCCCGAACGGCGAGCGGCTCCGGCTGCTGCCGGGACCGCGGGGATTCGAGCCGGTCCGGCCGCGGCCGGGACCCCGTGCCGGAAGCCGGCATCCCGGGACGGCCCCGGGACGGCCCCGGTCGCCGGCCGGGTGACGTTCAGCGAAGCGGCTGCCGCCAGTCTTTGGGCCTCCCCCGTGCCGGGGCCGCGGGGATTCGAGCCGGTCCGGCCGCGGCCGGGATCCCGGGCCGGACGATGGCTTCCCGGGCCGGTCCCGGTCGCCTCCCGGGTGACGTTCACCGAAGCGGCTGCCGGCTGTCTTCGAGCCCCCCCCCCCCCTCCGCCTCCGCTGCCGCTTCTCCCCGCACCCCCTCCACTGCCTCCCCCCGCCGCCGGCGAACGAGTCGCCGGATCTGTAGGGTGCCGGGAGCCCGAACGGCGAGCGGCTCCGGCTGCTGCCGGGACCGCGGGGATTCGAGCCGCTCCGGCCGCGGCCGGGACCCCGTGCCGTAAGCCGGCATCCCCGGACAGCCCCGGGACGGCCCCGGTCGCCGGCCGGGTGACGTTCACCGAAGCGGCTGCCGGCTGTCTTCGAGACCCCCCCCCCCTCCGCCTCCGCTGCCGCTTCTGCCCGCACCCCCTCCACTGCCTCCCCCCGCCGCCGGCGAACGAGTCGGCGGATCCGTAGGGTGCCGGGAGCCCGAACGGCGAGCGGCTCCGGCTGCTGCCGGGACCGCGGGGCTTCGAGCCGCTCCGGCCGCTGCCGGGACCCCGTGCCGGAAGCCGGCATCCCGGGACGGCCCCGGGACGGCCCCGGTCGCCGGCCGGGTGACGTTCAGCGAAGCGGCTGCCGCCAGTCTTTGGGCCTCCCCCGTGCCGGGGCCGCGGGGCTTCGAGTCGGTCCGGCCGCGGCTGGGACCCCGTGCCTGTCGCAGGCTTCCCGGGACGGCCCCGGAACGGCCGCGTTCGCCGGCCGGGTGACGTTCACCGAGGCGACTGCCGGCTGTCTTCGAGCCCCCCCCCCCCCCGCCGGAGCCGCGGGGATACGAGCCGGTCCGGCCGCGGCCGGGACCCCCGTGCCGGAAGCCGGCATCCCGGGACGGCCCCGGGACGGCCCCGATCGCCTCCTGGGTGACGTTCACCGAAGCGGCTGCCGGCTGTCTTCGAGCCCCCCCCCCTCCGCCTCCGCTGCCGCTTCTCCCCGCACCCCCTCCACTGCCTCCCCCCGCCGCCCGCGAACGAGTCGCCGGATCTGTAGGGGGCCGGGAGCCCGAGGCGGCGAGCGGCTCCGGCTGCTGCCGGGACCGCGAGGCTTCGAGCCGGTCCGGCCGCGGCCGGGATCTCGTGCCGAACGTCGTCTTCCCGGGACGGTCCCGGGAGGGCCCCAGTCTCCTCCCGGGTGACGTTCACCGAAGCGGCTGCCGGCTGTCTTCGAGCCCCCACCCCTGCCGTGGCCGCGGGGATTCGCCCCGGTCCGGCAGCTGACGGTTCCCTGTGTCGGACGCCGGCTTCCCGGGACTGCCCCGGGACAGCCCCGGTCGCCTCCCGGGTGACGTTCACCGAAGCTGCTGCCGCCTGTCTTTGTCCCCCCCCCCCCGTGCTCTCCCTCAGGCGGGAGGTAGACGTGCTCTCCCTCGGCGAGTAGACGTGCTCTCCCTGGGCGAGTAGACGTGCTCTCCCTCGGCGAGTAGACGTGCTCTCCCTCGGCGAGTAGACGTGCTCTCCCTGGGCGAGTAGACGTGCTCTCCCTGGGCGAGTAGACGTGCTCTCCCTGGGCGAGTAGACGTGCTCTCCCTGGGCGAGTAGACGTGCTCTCCCTGGGCGAGTAGACGTGCTCTCCCTGGGCGAGTAGACGTGCTCTCCCTCGGCGAGTAGACGTGCTCTCCCTCGGCGAGTAGACGTGCTCTCCCTGGGCGAGTAGACGTGCTCTCCCTGGGCGAGTAGACGTGCTCTCCCTGGGCGAGTAGACGTGCTCTCCCTGGGCGAGTAGACGTGCTCTCCCTGGGCGAGTAGACGTGCTCTCCCTGGGCGAGTAGACGTGCTCTCCCTGGGCGAGTAGACGTGCTCTCCCTCGGCGAGTAGACGTGCTCTCCCTCGGCGAGTAGACGTGCTCTCCCTCGGCGAGTAGACGTGCTCTCCCTCGGCGAGTAGACGTGCTCTCCGCGGAGATCGCGCTTGTCGCCAAGGGGTCGCTGTTGCGCTCTGCCTCCGCCTACGTCATCGTACAAGCCGGCGTGATTTCTGCGACCTGCCGCTGGGCGGAGGTCGGCTGGTTGTGCGCTCGCGGAGCTGACGGCCCTCCAGTTCCGTATATGAGGGAACAAGCGACGCCGAGCACTCCCAGGGCAGCGCTGCCGAGCGGCTGCTCCAAGCCACCCGCCAGGCGGCTGGGCAGGGGTCCGTCTGGCTTCTCGGTGGCTTTCGCCCGGGTCAGAGAGGGGACCCGCGGGGCCGAACAAAGGCGCGGCGGTTTGGAGCGGCCGCTGGCGCACCCTCAGCGGTGTTGGATGGGTTTCGCTCGTCCGTGAGCCGGAGCCCAGCCCGGGCTCGGCAACGAAAGCGGGGAAAAGAAAAAAAGTTGACGAGTGGCTGGCGCCGGCCACTGCCGAAGTGTGGAACCCCCGAAGCGAAGTTTGCCCGGTGGGGCACGGGGGCAGAGAAAGCCGGGGAGACGTGGTGCCGGCGTCGGTCCCACCAAGAATGGAAAGCAAGCCCGTCCAGGCACGGCGAGAGAGAGCCCGGTAAGGGGCAGAGAGAGTTCCCAGCACTGGACCCTCTTTACGGGGGTTCCCCCCCATGGCCAAAGCCGCAGCCCGCGGGGGCACGGCATCTAAGGGAAAAGCCAGCGGCGGTGACTGGCCACTCGTATGCTATGGAGCCCGGCATGGGGGGAGGAGGGCAAGCCGGTGCCCCAGCACGGCTTCCTCCTGGCTCCAGAGGGGCGCCCCGTGATGGAGATGTAACTCGGTGCAGCTTGAGGGAAAATGCAAGCCCACATTTCGGGGAGGCAGAGGTGCCCTGTGAGCCGGTGCGGCCCGGTGCAGCTTGCCCCCCCCCCCCCCCATCTCTGGAGGGCGCCCCGTTTGCTCCTCCGGCGTGTTGCCCGCACGCCGAGCCCCGTGCCTGCTGGCTGCTCCCGAGGGCGGTGGCGGGTGCGCGTGGCTGTGTCTGTCCCAGAAGAGCGAGGCCGTGGGGCCTCCGCTGGCTTCCTTTCCTTCTGTCCTTGTTGATCGATGAGGCCTTTCGGGTCGCGTCGGAAAGGGCCCCCGGCCGGCAGGGCAAGGGCGGTCTTCCTTTCCACTTCGCTTCCCGTCGCGTGTGAGGTGTCGTCCTCGTTCCCCCAGCCCCGAGCGGCTCGAGCGGGGGGGAGCCGTGGCGTTAGCGGCCCGGCGCGTGCCTTGCCGCATCCTCCCCTTTCCACCTCCCCCCCGGCGCTGGGGCAGGGTTCGGGGACCGGTCTACCGCAACCGGCTTTGTGACTGCTGCGTGGCCCCGTGAGTTTTCAGGTGTCCTAAAACGCGTGAGGCGCCGGTGTCGTCCTCGGTTCCGGGTACCCGCGGGTGCCGGCCGCGAGCAGCTGCGTGTGGCGGGGGTTGGCCGAGCCGAGAGCGAGGCGGCGGCGTCGCGAAAGTTAAAAGGGGCTAAAAGCGGCGCCGCGCGTGAGGCCTCACCTGCCCGGGTGGGGTCCCCGAGGGTTCCTCCCTAAATGAAACCTCTAGCCTGAGAAGGGCGGCTTTGTGGCCCGTACCCCCGCCCGCTGCCGAGCGAGCCGCCCCGGCTCTAAGGTCCTGGCGTGCCGGGGGCGCGCCCCGCTTCCGCGGGTCGCTGTCTCCTCTAGCACGTCCCGGTGCTCCCGTGGCAAG
>NW_027143034.1:30000-47500 GCF_026170545.1 Melanerpes formicivorus | reverse complement strand
AACTCTGTCTGGAAAAATTGAGAATTGCATGAGAGAGTTAAAAGATGAATTTAGAAATTCCATATCCCAATTGGCACAAAGGGATAATTTCAATTCTTCCTCCAGGTGGGTACAAGTCTCATCTGTGAGGAATACACGTCCTCCAAGGAGGTCATTCCAAAACAGGACATTCCAAAACAGGTCATTCCAAAACAGACCACCAAGGCAATCACGTAGAACTATTTGGATAACTCTGCGTGATCAGTTTGGTGAGAACATGAGCCGCTGGGATGGCCAGCCAACTTCTAATCTTTTCAGGAGACTGAGGGAATTGCAAAGTGGCAGAACCCGAGGTAGCAATACCAGAAGGGTAGCTGTTACTTCCACAGTTCCCCAGAACGACTCTTATGGCTCCAACAGTGGCTCCAGTTATAACACGCAAAGTTATAACCCTGCACAATATGTGCAATGCACATGTGCGCATGTTCCCCATAACTAGGGGTGCCCTGCCTCCCGCCAGGGGGAGGAGAGGGATAACAGAGATAATAGAATCTATTGGGATGTGTACATCCAGTGGCCTGGCACTTCGCAATTTCGGAAGTACAGGGCCTTGGTTGACACAGGAGCTCAGTGCACCATAATACCATCAAATTATCAGGGATCAGAGTCTATAACTATTCTGGGAGTCACTGGTGGATCTCAAGAGTTAAGTAAGGTAGAGGTTAACATAAGTTTAACTGGTAAACAATGGAGGAAGCATACAGTTGTGACCGGACCTGATGCACCTTGTATTTTGGGAATTGATTTTCTGAGAGAAGGGCGTTTCAAAGACCCTAGAGGTTACAAATGGGCTTTTGGAGTAGCTTCAATAGAAATTGATGGACAAAAATTGAAGCTGTCTGCCAGACCTGAACTTTCTGATGAATCTGCAGTTGTGGGACAACATAAGATACAGGACATTAAATTGCCGGTTGCTTCTCAGACTGTGCATCACAGACAATACAGAACCAACCGTGACTCTTTGTTGCCCATTCAGAATCTGATTCGTCAGTTGGAAAGTCAGAAAGTCGTCAGCAAAACTCATTCACCTTTCAACAGTCCAGTGTGGCCTGTGCGGAAGCAGAATGGAGACTGGCGTCTGACAGTAGACTACCGAGCCCTAAATGAAGTGACACCACCTATGAGTGCAGCAGTACCAGACATGATGGAGCTACAGTATGAGCTGGAATCCAAAGAGGCCAAATGGTATGCTACCATAGACATTGCTAATGCATTTTTCTCTATTCCCATAGCAGAGGAATGCAGGCCTCAGTTTGCTTTCACCTGGAGAGGAATCCAGTACACTTTCAACAGGCTGCCAATGGGCTGGATCCACAGCTCAAGCATCTGTCATGCAGTGATCCACGATGCTCTGGAGAAAGGCGGCGCTCCAGAACACATCCAGTTCATCGATGATATCATCGTCTGGGGTAAAACTGCTGAAGAAGTCTTCGAGAAAGGTAACAAAATCATTGACATTCTTCTGGATGCAGGTTTTGCCATCAAAAGAGACAAAGTGAAAGGACCTACCACAGAGATTCAGTTTCTGGGAGTGCGGTGGCAGGATGGACGCCGACACATTCCAGTGGATGTGGTAAATAGAGTCTCTACCATGGCAAGTCCCACAAACAAGCAAGAGACCCTACGTTTCTTAGGGATAGTGGGATTTTGGAGACTGCACATTCCTGGATACAGTCAGATTGTGAAACCTCTGTATGATGTGACTCGAAAGAGAAACCATTTCCACTGGGGACCTGAACAACAAGCAGCCTTTGACCAGATAAAGCAAGAGGTAATTCAAGCAATGGGTCTGGGACCTGTCCGAGATGGTCCAGACATTAAGAACATTTTGTACACGGCTGCAAGTGACAATGGTCCAACCTGGTGCTTGTGGCAAAAAGCTCCAGGTGAGACACGTGGACGACCTCTTGGTTTCTGGAGTCGAGGTTACAGAGGTTCAGAGGCTAACTATACTCCAACAGAGAAAGAAATTTTAGCTGCCTATGAAGGAGTAAAAGCATCTTCTGAAGTGATTGGAACTGAATCACAACTTCTTCTAGCTCCCAGATTACCAGTTTTGAATTGGATGTTCAAAGGCAAAGGATCCACACCACATCATGCCACAGACTCAACCTGGTCCAAGTGGATGGCTCTGATAACACAGAGAGCTCGAATGGGAAATCTTGAAAGACCTGGTCTAGTGGAGGTGATCTCAAGTTGGCCTGAAGGCATCAACTGTGCTAAACCTCCAGAGGAGAAAGTAACTCGTGCTGAGGAAGCTCCTCCTTACAATGACCTCTCTGATGATGAAAAGAAATATGCTTTGTTCACAGACGGTTCCTGTCGTCTTGTTGGGAACAAGCGAAGGTGGAAGTCTGCAGTGTGGAGTCCAACACGCCGAGTTGCAGAGGCGAAAGATGGAGAAGGAGAATCCAGTCAGTTCGCAGAGGTAAAAGCTGTCCAGCTAGCTCTCGACGTAGCTGAACGTGAGAGATGGCCAAAGCTTTATCTCTACACCGACTCATGGATGGTAGCCAATGCTCTATGGGGTTGGCTAAAGAACTGGAAGAAGAGTGGTTGGCAGAGAAAAGGAAAACCCATTTGGGCAGCCAACCTGTGGCAGGACATTGCTGATCGAATCGAGAGAATTCCAGTGAAAGTGAGACACATCGATGCTCACATTCCTAAGAGCAAAGCTACTGAGGAACAACAACACAACCATCAGGCAGATCTAGCTGCAAGAGTTTCTCAAGTAGACATGGACTCTAATCTTGATCTCGACTGGAAACACCGAGGTGAGATATTCTTAGCTCGGTGGGCTCACGATTCGTCAGGACATCAAGGCAGAGATGCAACATACCAATGGGCTCGTGACAGATCCATAGACATTTCCATGGATGCTATCACACAAGTCATCCATGACTGTGACATTTGTGCTGCTATTAAGCAGGCAAAACGACTTAAGCCCTTGTGGTATGGTGACAGATGGTCCAAGTACAAGTATGGTGAAGCTTGGCAGATTGACTACATCACTCTACCACGTTCTCGTTCTGGTAAGCAATACGTGCTTACTATGGTAGAGGCAAACACTGGATGGTTGGAAACTTATCCAGTTCCACATGCAACTGCACGCAACACCATTCTCGGTCTGGAGAGACAAATCCTGTGGAGACACGGAACTCCAGAGAGGATTGAGTCAGACAACGGAACTCATTTCAAGAACAACCTTGTAAAGAGTTGGGCAAAAGAGCACGGTATTGAGTGGATATTCCACATTCCCTACTATGCACCAGCTTCAGGGAAGATTGAACGCTACAACGGTCTGTTGAAGACCACTCTCAAAGCCATGGGAGGTGGATCTTTGAAAAACTGGGAAAAACATTTAGCACAAGCAACCTGGCTGGTAAATAGTAGAGGTTCAGTGAACCGAGCTGGACCTGCACATTCAGATCTGCTACGGAAAGTAGAAGGTGATAGAGTTCCTGTTGTTAGAGAAAAGAATCTGTTAGGTAAAACTGTTTGGGTATTTTCACCCTCAGGAGAGGCTAAACCTGTCCGAGGGGTGGTTTCAGCTGAAGGTCCTGGTCACACTTATTGGGTAATGCAAGAGAATGGTGAAATTCAGTGTATTCCACAAAGAAATTTAACTTTAGCTGAGAGAGGTTAATTTCGAACTGCTGTACAGCTACATCGCGTCCAAAGGAAGAATCAACGAAGACATCTACGGTGCACGAACCCTGAGATCCCTGAGAGCCCTGAGTCAACTAAGAGACCCTGAGAATCCCTGTTTCCCTTTTCTTCGCTTCATCAGTGAAGAAATGAACTGTTTTCCATTTTTCTCATTTTCTGATTTTCTTGGACTTTTGAATCATCTACATCTGAGCATAGCCGGAATGGACTATGAACTTTACTCACGAACTGTAAATATCATTTTGGATTGGATGGACAGTATGAACAGCCAATGAAATTGTTTAGAAGGGGTGGACTGTGGCCGGTTGACGTTGCCCCCTTAAGAAAGGGAATATGGTGGACGGAAGTTGGTAAACGGAAGGAATAGTCTAAACTAATTTCATTGGATGAGTGGGAGGAAGCACTTCTGAGCTGGGACTATACTGGACATTTCCAGCACTTCTCAGTCAGTCTTGCTTCCGCCTCTTCTTCAGGCAACAGCTTTCTGTCCTGGGCTTTCTGCCAAGGCTCCGGCCTTGAGAGAGAAACAGATAACAGGCCTGTATTAACTCTTTTCCAATTAACACAAACTGCTTCTAACATTTTTTTTTTTTCTTTTTTCTTTCCTCTCTTTTCTCTCTCTTCCTATCCCACTCTGGGGAAAGGGGGGAGAGAGGGGAGAGCGGAGGTGGGGAACCCCCTCTGTCCAGAGGGGGGTCAGTCTCATTTCTGTGTTACTCTGTTGTATATCTTTGTATATATTGTAGATATTGTAAATTTGTAAATAATCCCCTGCAAACCCTACATCGCTTTGTAAATATAGCTCCACTGCTTTGCTAATTCAGCTTGCGAGTTTTTTTTCCTTTCCCGTCAATTTTTTTTTCCCTTTTACTTTACAAGGGGGAAGGGAGGAGGCTTCTCGGCCTTACCTTCCATCCCACCACAGCGGGCTTATGACTGAACGCCTCTAAGTCAGAATCCCGCCTAGACGTAGCGATACCGCAGCGCCGCCGGAGCCTCGGTGGGCTTGCGATAGCCGGCCGTCCCGTCCCGCGCGGGGCGGGGCCCGGTGGGGAATGCCGTTCGTTCAGTCGGGAACCGGAGGGGCGGACGGATGGGGCGCCGCCTCTCCCCCGTTCCGGAACTCATGGTCGTGGGGCACTCGGTGCTAAATCATTCGTAGACGACCTGATTCTGGGTCAGGGTTTCGTACGTAGCAGAGCAGCTCCCTCGCTGCGATCTATTGAGAATCATCCCTCGACACAAGCTTTTGTCACCGGCGACCGCGCGCGGTGGCAAGGCGTGTGTTGTTGCGTGTCCGTTGCCTTTCGTGGTGGGGCGCTCGGGGCCGCGCGGCCCCGGGGCCCGCTGGCCGTCGGCGTGTCGGTCTCCTTTTCCCGGTCGGCGCCCGGGGCCGCCCGGCCCCGGGCCGAAGCCTCTCCGTCTTTCCTCCGGGCGCGCGTCCGCGCGGGAGAGGGGCGCGTGCCCCGTCTCGGCGGCGCGTGGCCCCCCCCGCACGCGCGAGGGAAGGGGGGCGATGGAGAGAGAGGGGGCGCGCGCCCCCTCTCCGCGCCCGCCGCTTCCGTTGCCTCCGGCACCACCCTACCCCTCTCCAGGGCGGGGGACGCGGGCCGGCGCGAGAGGGCGCGCCGCCGGTCCCCCGTGCCGCTGCCGGCCCAGGGCAGGGCACACCTTCCCCGGCGGGGCCTTTGGGGGGGCCCCGCCGCCTCCCACCCGGAGGGCGCGTAGTCGCCGGGTGGGTAAGGCTTCCCAAGGGGGTGGGAGCAGGTGGCCCCTCGTCGCGTGACGGAGGGGCTCGGCTCCTGCCATTTTTTATTTTTTTTTCCCTGCCCCCTGCCGGGTAGACGTGGCCCCCGGAGAGGGGCGGGGGGCGTAGGGTGTTGGTGCGTGCGGCGGCAGGTAGACGTGCTCTCCTTCCCGAGGAGGTAGACGTGCTCTCCCTGGCGAGGGGGGGACTTAGTGCACTGAGCCGTGCGGCGGCAGGTAGACGTGCTCTCCTTCCCGAGGAGGTAGACGTGCTCTCCCTGGCGAGGGGGGGACTTAGTGCACTGAGCCGTGCGGCGGCAGGTAGACGTGCTCTCCTTCTCGAGGAGGTAGACGTGCTCTCCTTCCCAGGAGGTAGACGTGCTCTCCTTCCCGAGGAGGTAGACGTGCTCTCCTTCCCAGGAGGTAGACGTGCTCTCCTTCCCGAGGAGGTAGACGTGCTCTCCTTCCCAGGAGGTAGACGTGCTCTCCTTCCCGAGGAGGTAGACGTGCTCTCCTTCCCAGGAGGTAGACGTGCTCTCCTTCCCAGGTGGTAGACGTGCTCTCCCTCGGTGAGTAGACGTGCTCTCCCTGAGCTGGCAGGTAGACGTGCTCTCCATGGCGAGGGGGGACTTAGTGCACTGAGCCGTGCGGCAGGAGGTAGACGTGCTCCCCGCGGCCGGGCGGGCACTTAGCGCGCGGAGGCTGGAACCGCGGGGTAGACGTGGTCCCCGGGACGAGGGCCGCCTGGTATCGCCCGCCCGGCCCCCAACCCCCCCCCCCCCGCGGCGGCGTAAATGAAGAGAGGCAGTCGGCATGAAACCTTCTTTTATTAAGTGTTGTTTTCATCGAGCGTCTTTCATTAAAGGTTGTGTTCTGAAGCAGTCTTTTCTTCAACAGCGCTGTTCTCCGGGGAGAAGGTCTGCCGGCATCTCTAGAAATCTCCCCCCGCCCCTGACCGCCTCCCCCCCCGCCCCCGTTGCCGGTTTGCGCGGCGCCCCCCCTCCCGACGTTGCCTCTTGCCGCTACCCCCCGCCCCCCCCCCGCTGCCGGTTTGCGCGGAGCCCCCCCTCCCGACGTTGCCTCTTGCCGCTACCCCCCGCCCCCCCCCGCTGCCGGTTTGCGCGGAGCTCCCCCTTCCCGCCGTTGCCTCTTGCCGCTACCCCCGCCCCCCCCCCGCTGCCGGTTTGCGCGGAGCCCCCCCTTCCCGCCGTTGCCTCTTGCCGCTACCCCCGCCCCCCCCCCGCTGCCGGTTTGCGCGGAGCCCCCCCTTCCCGCCGTTGCCTCTTGCCGCTACCCCCCGCCCCCCCCCCGCTGCCGGTTTGCGCGGAGCCCCCCCTTCCCGCCGTTGCCTCTTGCCGCTACCCCCCGCCCCCCCCCCGCTGCCGGTTTGCGCGGAGGCCCCCCTTCCCGCCGTTGCCTCTTGCCGTTACCCCCGCCCCCCCCCCGCTGCCGGTTTGCGCGGAGCGCCCCCGCCTGCCGTTGCCTCTCGCCGCGGCCACCACCGCCCCCTCCACACCCCCGGGCCCCCGTTACCGGTTTGCGCGGAGCCCCCCCTTCCCGCCGTTGCCTCTTGCCGTTACCCCGCCCCCCCCCCCGTTACCGGTTTGCGCGGAGCCCCCCCTCCCGACGTTGCCTCTTGCCGCTGCTGCCACCCCCAGCTCCCCACACCCCCCGGCTCCCGTTAGCGGTTTGCGCGGAGCCCCCCCTTCCCGCCGTTGCCTCTTGCCGCTACCCCCGCCCCCCCCCCCCGCTGCCGGTTTGCGCGGAGCCCCCCCGCCTGCCGTTGCCTCTTGCCGCGGCCACCACCGCCCCCCCCACACCCCCCGGCCCCCGTTACCGGTTTGCGCGGAGCCCCCCCTCCCGACGTTGCCTCTTGCCGCTGCTGCCACCCCCAGCTCCCCACACCCCCCGGCTCCCGTTACCGCTTTGCACGGAGCCCCCCCGCCCGCCGTTATCTCTTGCCGCTGCCGCGACCCATCTCCCCCCCCCCCCCCCGCCGCCGCTAACTGCCCCCCGAAGCCGCTAGCAGCTGGGCACCCCCCGCCAAAGCCGCCGCGGCTTCCCCTTCCCACATTGTCCCCTGGAGGGGGGATCGCGACGCGGGCTGCCGCTTCCCTCCCGGGCTGCCCGGCTGCTCTCTAACCCCTGCGACCGAGGCGGCGCTGTTAGGGCGGCCGTGCCGGTGCCCCTTGCCGCAGCTAGCCTCTCGCCGCTGCCCCTCCCGTCCGTCGTCCCCCGTCCCCAAAAACTTGCTGCTCTCCACGCTGGAGCCTGCACGGGGGAGGTTGCGCTCCGCTCCTCCGGCCCTAAAGCCGCCCTCGCCCGCCCCCCGGCTTGCCGCTTGGCTGGGCTGCCCGCCCGCCCGCTAATCCCCCCAACGCCCCCACCCCAAAAACACCCCAGCCCTACCGCATGCCGCTCCCCCTCTCCCCGCTCTCGCTGACCGCTGCCACCCCCCCCCACCCCTCCCCCCCGAAACAAACCCCCCAGCCCTACCGCATGCCGCTCCCCCTCTCTCCCTAGCCTGCCCCCCCCCGCCGTCGCTTGCTGCTGCTGCTGCCGCCGCCGCCGCCGCCGCCGCCGGGACCCGCCTCGGTCTGGTGGCGCGCGCTCGGAGATCCCCGGCTACCCGTCCGTCCGTCCCTCCCTCCCGCCCCGCCCCGGGGGAGGGCCCGGGGCAGCGCGGGCAGGCGGGGAGCAAAAAAAGGCGCGGGCGCCAAAAAACGTCGGGGTCCCGGGGTGGCGGAGGGGGGCGGCGGCGGGGGCGGCGGCGGGTACACGGCGCCGGGTCCAGGGCGCCGGGTCCAGCCCGTCCCGGGGCGGGGACAGGTGGTGTCGTCCGTCCCCGCCCCCGTAACCTGCTCTGAAGCATCCGCTTCCCGCCGCGGTTCGCCCTCCACCCCCCCGCCGCACACGCAGCTGCCGCTTCCCGCCGCCTCTGCCCCCAGCCCCGGGATCAACCACCCGCCGGGTCCAGCCGGTCCCGGTCCCGGGAACCTGCTCCCGGGGCCAGCCGGAGCCACGCCCCCTCCTCTGACGCTTCCAGCTGCCGCCTCCCCTCCCACCCCCCAAACTCACACTGGCCCTCGCCGGCCCGCCCACCCGCCTACCTGCTTGCCCGCCGCCGCTGGGTGGCGTGCCGGACACTCTCGCACACAGGTACACAGACAGGGACACAGGGACACAGGCACTCAGGCACACAGGGACACAGGGACACAGGGACACAAGGACACAGGGACACAGGCACTCAGGCACTCAGGCACTCAGGGACACAGGGACACAGGGACACAGGCACTCAGGCACTCAGGGACACAGGGACACAGGGACACAGGGACACAGGCACTCAGGCACACAGGGACACAGGTGGCGGGCCGGAGGCCTCTCTCCACTGTGTGGCAGGGGTCCAAGAGCCACCCCAGCCCAACCCAGAGGGTCTTTTGCACCTCTCTAGAGGCCACCCAGAGACCCCAGGCCGCAGCAGAAGCCTCCCCCGCATGCTCTGCAGGCTTCCGACCCACCCCAGGCCGCACCAGAAGCCTCCCCCGCAAGCTCTGCAGGCTTCCGACCCACCCCAGGCCGCAGCAGAAGCCTCTCCCGCACGCTCTGCAGGCTTCCGACCCACCCCAGGCCGCAGCAGAAGCCTCTCCCGCACGCTCTGCAGGCTTCTCAGCCACCCCAGGCCGCAGCAGAAGCCTCTCCCGCACGCTCTGCAGGCTTCTCAGCCACCCCAGGCCGCACCAGAAGCCTCCCCCGCACGCTCTGCAGGCTTCTCAGCCACCCCAGGCCGCACCAGAAGCCTCCCCCGCAAGCTCTGCAGGCTTCCGACCCACCCCAGGCCGCAGCAGAAGCCTCTCCCGCACGCTCTGCAGGCTTCCGACCCACCCCAGGCCGCAGCAGAAGCCTCTCCCGCACGCTCTGCAGGCTTCTCAGCCACCCCAGGCCGCAGCAGAAGCCTCTCCCGCACGCTCTGCAGGCTTCTCAGCCACCCCAGGCTGCACCAGAAGCCTCCCCCGCACGCTCTGCAGGCTTCTCAGCCACCCCAGGCCGCACCAGAAGCCTCTCCCGCACGCTCTTCAGGCTTCTCAGCCACCCCAGGCCGCACCAGAAGCCTCCCCCGCACGCTCTGCAGGCTTCTCAGCCACCCCAGGCCGCACCAGAAGCCTCTCCCGCACGCTCTTCAGGCTTCTCAGCCACCCCAGGCCGCACCAGAAGCCTCCCCCGCACGCTCTGCAGGCTTCTCAGCCACCCCAGGCCGCACCAGAAGCCTCCCCCGCACGCTCTGCAGGCTTCCCACCCACCCCAGGCCGCAGCAGAAGCCTCTCCCCGCACGCCCTGCAGGCTTCTCAGCCACCCCAGGCCGCAGCAGAAGCCTCTCCCGCACGCTCTGCAGGCTTCTCAGCCACCCCAGGCCGCAGCAGAAGCCTCTCCCGCACGCTCTGCAGGCTTCTCAGCCACCCCAGGCCGCAGCAGAAGCCTCTCCCGCACGCTCTGCAGGCTTCTCAGCCACCCCAGGCCGCACCAGAAGCCTCTCCCGCACGCTCTGCAGGCTTCTCAGCCACCCCAGGCCGCAGCAGAAGCCTCTCCCGCACGCTCTGCAGGCTTCTCAGCCACCCCAGGCCGCAGCAGAAGCCTCTCCCGCACGCTCTGCAGGCTTCTCAGCCACCCCAGGCCCCAACAGAAGCCTCTCCCGCACGCTCTGCAGGCTTCCGACCCACCCCAGGCCGCAGCAGAAGCCTCTCCCGCACGCTCTGCAGGCTTCCGTCCCACCCCAGGCCGCACCAGAAGCCTCCCCCGCACGCTCTGCAGGCTTCTCAGCCACCCCAGGCCGCACCAGAAGCCTCCCCCGCACGCTCTGCAGGCTTCTGACCCACCCCAGGCCCCAACAGAAGCCTCCCCCGCACGCTCTGCAGGCTTCTCAGCCACCCCAGGCCGCAGCAGAAGCCTCCCCCGCACGCTCTGCAGGCTTCTCAGCCACCCCAGGCCCCAACAGAAGCCTCTCCCGCACGCTCTGCAGGCTTCCGACCCACCCCAGGCCGCACCAGAAGCCTCCCCCGCACGCTCTGTAGGCTTCTGACCCACCCCAGGCCCCAACAGAAGCCTCCCCCGCACGCTCTGCAGGCTTCTCAGCCACCCCAGGCCGCAGCAGAAGCCTCTCCCGCACGCTCTGCAGGCTTCTCAGCCACCCCAGGCCGCACCAGAAGCCTCTCCCGCACGCTCTGCAGGCTTCTCAGCCACCCCAGGCCGCACCAGAAGCCTCTCCCGCACGCTCTGCAGGCTTCCGACCCACCCCAGGCCGCACCAGAAGCCTCCCCCCGCACGCTCTGCAGGCTTCTCCGCCACCACAGGCCGCACCAGAGGATCTTTTGCACCTCTCTGGACGCCACCCAGAGACTCCAGGCCGCACCAGAGGCCCCCCCCCCCAACCATTTACAGGCTGCAGTGCCAGCCTAGGCCCCGCTGGCAGCCTCCCTTGTCTGCTTTGGAAGGCCTCCCATCCACTCCAGACCTGCCTGGAGGCCTCCCTCGACTGCTCCCGGGGCCCTCGAAGCCACCCTAGGCCTTTCTGGAGGACCTGCTCGACCGCTCGGGCGGCTTCTGACGCACCCTCGGCCATCCGGCGCCCAGCAGCTCCCAGGGCCAGGCACCGGCCTCCCCCTCCGGCCGCCCCTGGGGCCGGGGGTGGCTCGGACTCGGCGCCCCCAACGTGTCGTCCCGTCCCCCCCCCGCCCCGCACCGCCGAACATTCGCTGCAGCCGAGGGCTTGCCGCTCGACGCCTACCCCACCCGCCCAGCCCCCCGCTGCCGCCCGGCGCTGCCCCGGCCGCTGCGCCCCGCCTCTCATCGCTCCCCCCACCCGGCAACCGGCCGCCGGGCACGGCAAGTCCCAGGGCAGGGAACAGGTGCTGCCGGGACCCCGTGCTGGCTGCCGACTTCCCGGGGCTGCCCCGGGCACGGACAGGTCGCCCCCCCCGCCCCGGCGAATGTTCACCGAACCGGCTGCCGGCTGCCTTCGAGCACCCCCCGCCCCCCGCCACTATCGTCCCCCCCGCCCCCCTCCGCCTCCGCTGCCGCTTCTCCCCGCACCGCCTCCACTGCCTCCCCCCGCCGCCGGCGAACGAGTCGCCGGATCCGTAGGGTGCCGGGAGCCCGAACGGCGAGCGGCTCCGGCTGCTGCCGGGACCGCGGGGATTCGAGCCGCTCCGGCCGCGGTCGGGACCCCGTGCCGGAAGCCGGCATCCCGGGACGGCCCCGGGACGGCCCCGGTCGCCGGCCGGGTGACGTTCACCGAAGCGGCTGCCGCCAGTCTTTGGGCCTCCCCCGTGCCGGGGCCGCGGGGCTTCGAGCCGGTCCGGCCGCGGCCGGGATCCGGGGCCGGACGATGGCTTCCCGGGCCGGTCCCGGTCGCCTCCCGGGTGACGTTCACCGAAGCGGCTGCCGGCTGTCTTCGAGCCCCCCCCCCCCCTCCGCCTCCGCGGCCGCTTCTGCCCGCACCCCCTCCACTGCCTCCCCCTGCCGCCCGCGAACGAGTCGCCGGATCTGTAGGGTGCCGGGAGCCCGAACGGCGAGCGGCTCCGGCTGCTGCCGGGACCGCGGGGATTCGAGCCGCTCCGGCCGCGGCCGGGACCCCGTGCCGGAAGCCGGCATCCCGGGACGGCCCCGGGACGGCCCCGGTCGCCGGCCGGGTGACGTTCAGCGAAGCGGCTGCCGCCAGTCTTTGGGCCTCCCCCGTGCCGGGGCCGCGGGGATTCGAGCCGGTCCGGCCGCGGCCGGGATCCCGGGCCGGACGATGGCTTCCCGGGCCGGTCCCGGTCGCCTCCCGGGTGACGTTCACCGAAGCGGCTGCCGGCTGTCTTCGAGCCCCCCCCCCCCCTCCGCCTCCGGTGCCGCTTCTCCCCGCACCCCCCTCCACTGCCTCCCCCCGCCGCCGGCGAACGAGTCGCCGGATCTGTAGGGTGCCGGGAGCCCGAACGGCGAGCGGCTCCGGCTGCTGCCGGGACCGCGGGGATTCGAGCCGCTCCGGCCGCGGCCGGGACCCCGTGCCGGAAGCCGGCATCCCCGGACAGCCCCGGGACGGCCCCGGTCGCCGGCCGGGTGACGTTCAGCGAAGCGGCTGCCGGCTGTCTTCGAGCCCCCCCCCCTCCGCCTCCGCTGCCGCTTCTGCCCGCACCCCCTCCACTGCCTCCCCCCCGCCGCCGGCGAACGAGTCGGCGGATCCGTAGGGTGCCGGGAGCCCGAACGGCGAGCGGCTCCGGCTGCTGCCGGGACCGCGGGGATTCGAGCCGCTCCGGCCGCGGCCGGGACCCCGTGCCGGAAGCCGGCATCCCGGGACGGCCCCGGGACGGCCCCGGTCGCCGGCCGGGTGACGTTCAGCGAAGCGGCTGCCGCCAGTCTTTGGGCCTCCCCCGTGCCGGGGCCGCGGGGCTTCGAGCCGGTCCGGCCGCGGCCGGGATCCGGGGCCGGACGATGGCTTCCCGGGCCGGTCCCGGTCGCCTCCCGGGTGACGTTCACCGAAGCGGCTGACGACTGTCTTCGAGCCCCCCCCCCCTCCGCCTCCGCGGCCGCTTCTGCCCGCACCCCCTCCACTGCCTCCCCCCGCCGCCCGCGAACGAGTCGCCGGATCTGTAGGGTGCCGGGAGCCCGAACGGCGAGCGGCTCCGGCTGCTGCCGGGACCGCGGGGATTCGAGCCGCTCCGGCCGCGGCCGGGACCCCGTGCCGGAAGCCGGCATCCCCGGACAGCCCCGGGACGGCCCCGGTCGCCGGCCAGGTGACGTTCACCGAAGCGGCTGCCGGCTGTCTTCGAGCCCCCCCCCCCCTCCGCCTCCGCTGCCGCTTCTGCCCGCACCCCCTCCACTGCCTCCCCCCGCCGCCGGCGAACGAGTCGGCGGATCCATACCGTCCCGAGAGCCCGAGGCGGCGGCACCCAGTGCGGGTCCGGCCGAGGCCGGGACCCCGTGCCTGTCGCAGGCTTCCCGGGACGGCCCCGGAACGGCCGCGGTCGCCGGCCGGGTGACGTTCTCCGAAGCGGCTGCCGGCTGTCTTCGAGCCCCCCCCCCCTCCGCCTCCGCTGCCGCTTCTGCCCGCACCCCCCTCCACTGCCTCCCCCCGCCGCCCGCGAACGAGTCGCCGGATCTGTAGGGTGCCGGGAGCCCGAACGGCGAGCGGCTCCGGCTGCTGCCGGGACCGCGGGGATTCGAGCCGGTCCGGCCGCGGCCGGGACCCCGTGCCGGAAGCCGGCATCCCGGGACGGCCCCGGGACGGCCCCGGTCGCCGGCCGGGTGACGTTCAGCGAAGCGGCTGCCGCCAGTCTTTGGGCCTCCCCCGTGCCGGGGCCGCGGGGCTTCGAGCCGGTCCGGCCGCGGCCGGGATCCGGGGCCGGACGATGGCTTCCCGGGCCGGTCCCGGTCGCCTCCCGGGTGACGTTCACCGAAGGGGCTGACGACTGTCTTCGAGCCCCCCCCCCCCTCCGCCTCCGCGGCCGCTTCTGCCCGCACCCCCTCCACTGCCTCCCCCCGCCGCCCGCGAACGAGTCGCCGGATCTGTAGGGTGCCGGGAGCCCGAACGGCGAGCGGCTCCGGCTGCTGCCGGGACCGCGGGGATTCGAGCCGGTCCGGCCGCGGCCGGGACCCCGTGCCGGAAGCCGGCATCCCGGGACGGCCCCGGGACGGCCCCGGTCGCCGGCCGGGTGACGTTCAGCGAAGCGGCTGCCGCCAGTCTTTGGGCCTCCCCCGTGCCGGGGGCCGCGGGGATTCGAGCCGGTCCGGCCGCGGCCGGGATCCCGGGCCGGACGATGGCTTCCCGGGCCGGTCCCGGTCGCCTCCCGGGTGACGTTCACCGAAGCGGCTGCCGGCTGTCTTCGAGCCCCCCCCCCCCCTCCGCCTCCGCTGCCGCTTCTCCCCGCACCCCCTCCACTGCCTCCCCCCGCCGCCGGCGAACGAGTCGGCGGATCCATACCGTCCCGAGAGCCCGAGGCGGCGGCACCCAGTGCGGGTCCGGCCGAGGCCGGGACCCCGTGCCTGTCGCAGGCTTCCCGGGACGGCCCCGGAACGGCCGCGGTCGCCGGCCGGGTGACGTTCTCCGAAGCGGCTGCCGGCTGTCTTCGAGCCCCCCCCCCCCCTCCGCCTCCGCTGCCGCTTCTGCCCGCACCCCCTCCACTGCCTCCCCCCGCCGCCGGCGAACGAGTCGGCGGATCCGTAGGGTGCCGGGAGCCCGAACGGCGAGCGGCTCCGGCTGCTGCCGGGACCGCGGGGCTTCGAGCCGCTCCGGCCGCGGCCGGGACCCCGTGCCGGAAGCCGGCATCCCGGGACGGCCCCGGGACGGCCCCGGTCGCCGGCCGGGTGACGTTCAGCGAAGCGGCTGCCGCCAGTCTTTGGGCCTCCCCCGTGCCGGGGCCGCGGGGCTTCGAGGCGGTCCGGCCGCGGCTGGGACCCCGTGCCTGTCGCAGGCTTCCCGGGACGGCCCCGGAACGGCCGCGGTCGCCGGCCGGGTGATGTTCACCGAGGCGACTGCCGGCTGTCTTCGAGCCCCCCCCCCCCCCGCCGGAGCCGCGGGGATACGAGCCGGTCCGGCCGCGGCCGGGACCCCGTGCCGGAAGCCGGCATCCCGGGACGGCCCCGGGACGGCCCCGATCGCCTCCTGGGTGACGTTCACCGAAGCGGCTGCCGGCTGTCTTCGAGCCCCCCCCCCCTCCGCCTCCGCTGCCGCTTCTCCCCGCACCCCCTCCACTGCCTCCCCCCGCCGCCCGCGAACGAGTCGCCGGATCTGTAGGGGGCCGGGAGCCCGAGGCGGCGAGCGGCTCCGGCTGCTGCCGGGACCGCGAGGCTTCGAGCCGGTCCGGCCGCGGCCGGGATCTCGTGCCGAACGTCGTCTTCCCGGGACGGTCCCGGGAGGGCCCCAGTCTCCTCCCGGGTGACGTTCACCGAAGCGGCTGCCGGCTGTCTTCGAGCCCCCACCCCTGCCGTGGCCGCGGGGATTCGCCCCGGTCCGGCAGCTGACGGTTCCCTGTGTCGGACGCCGGCTTCCCGGGACTGCCCCGGGACAGCCCCGGTCGCCTCCCGGGTGACGTTCACCGAAGCTGCTGCCGCCTGTCTTTGTCCCCCCCCCCCCGTGCTCTCCCTCAGGCGGGAGGTAGACGTGCTCTCCCTCGGCGAGTAGACGTGCTCTCCCTGGGCGAGTAGACGTGCTCTCCCTCGGCGAGTAGACGTGCTCTCCCTCGGCGAGTAGACGTGCTCTCCCTGGGCGAGTAGACGTGCTCTCCCTGGGCGAGTAGACGTGCTCTCCCTGGGCGAGTAGACGTGCTCTCCCTGGGCGAGTAGACGTGCTCTCCCTGGGCGAGTAGACGTGCTCTCCCTGGGCGAGTAGACGTGCTCTCCCTCGGCGAGTAGACGTGCTCTCCCTCGGCGAGTAGACGTGCTCTCCCTGGGCGAGTAGACGTGCTCTCCCTGGGCGAGTAGACGTGCTCTCCCTGGGCGAGTAGACGTGCTCTCCCTGGGCGAGTAGACGTGCTCTCCCTGGGCGAGTAGACGTGCTCTCCCTCGGCGAGTAGACGTGCTCTCCCTGGGCGAGTAGACGTGCTCTCCCTCGGCGAGTAGACGTGCTCTCCCTCGGCGAGTAGACGTGCTCTCCCTCGGCGAGTAGACGTGCTCTCCGCGGAGATCGCGCTTGTCGCCAAGGGGTCGCTGTTGCGCTCTGCCTCCGCCTACGTCATCGTACAAGCCGGCGTGATTTCTGCGACCTGCCGCTGGGCGGAGGTCGGCTGGTTGTGCGCTCGCGGAGCTGACGGCCCTCCAGTTCCGTATATGAGGGAACAAGCGACGCCGAGCACTCCCAGGGCAGCGCTGCCGAGCGGCTGCTCCAAGCCACCCGCCAGGCGGCTGGGCAGGGGTCCGTCTGGCTTCTCGGTGGCTTTCGCCCGGGTCAGAGAGGGGACCCGCGGGGCCGAACAAAGGCGCGGCGGTTTGGAGCGGCCGCTGGCGCACCCTCAGCGGTGTTGGATGGGTTTCGCTCGTCCGTGAGCCGGAGCCCAGCCCGGGCTCGGCAACGAAAGCGGGGAAAAGAAAAAAAGTTGACGAGTGGCTGGCGCCGGCCACTGCCGAAGTGTGGAACCCCCGAAGCGAAGTTTGCCCGGTGGGGCACGGGGGCAGAGAAAGCCGGGGAGACGTGGTGCCGGCGTCGGTCCCACCAAGAATGGAAAGCAAGCCCGTCCAGGCACGGCGAGAGAGAGCCCGGTAAGGGGCAGAGAGAGTTCCCAGCACTGGACCCTCTTTACGGGGGTTCCCCCCCATGGCCAAAGCCGCAGCCCGCGGGGGCACGGCATCTAAGGGAAAAGCCAGCGGCGGTGACTGGCCACTCGTATGCTATGGAGCCCGGCATGGGGGGAGGAGGGCAAGCCGGTGCCCCAGCACGGCTTCCTCCTGGCTCCAGAGGGGCGCCCCGTGATGGAGATGTAACTCGGTGCAGCTTGAGGGAAAATGCAAGCCCACATTTCGGGGAGGCAGAGGTGCCCTGTGAGCCGGTGCGGCCCGGTGCAGCTTGCCCCCCCCCCCCCATCTCTGGAGGGCGCCCCGTTTGCTCCTCCGGCGTGTTGCCCGCACGCCGAGCCCCGTGCCTGCTGGCTGCTCCCGAGGGCGGTGGCGGGTGCGCGTGGCTGTGTCTGTCCCAGAAGAGCGAGGCCGTGGGGCCTCCGCTGGCTTCCTTTCCTTCTGTCCTTGTTGATCGCTGAGGCCTTTCGGGTCGCGTCGGAAAGGGCCCCCGGCCGGCAGGGCAAGGGCGGTCTTCCTTTCCACTTCGCTTCCCGTCGCGTGTGAGGTGTCGTCCTCGTTCCCCCAGCCCCGAGCGGCTCGAGCGGGGGGGAGCCGTGGCGTTAGCGGCCCGGCGCGTGCCTTGCCGCATCCTCCCCTTTCCACCTCCCCCCCGGCGCTGGGGCAGGGTTCGGGGACCGGTCTACCGCAACCGGCTTTGTGACTGCTGCGTGGCCCCGTGAGTTTTCAGGTGTCCTAAAACGCGTGAGGCGCCGGTGTCGTCCTCGGTTCCGGGTACCCGCGGGTG
>NW_027143034.1:5000-17500 GCF_026170545.1 Melanerpes formicivorus | reverse complement strand
CTTCCCGCCGTTGCCTCTTGCCGCTACCCCCGCCCCCCCCCCGCTGCCGGTTTGCGCGGAGCCCCCCCTTCCCGCCGTTGCCTCTTGCCGCTACCCCCCGCCCCCCCCCCGCTGCCGGTTTGCGCGGAGGCCCCCCTTCCCGCCGTTGCCTCTTGCCGTTACCCCCGCCCCCCCCCCGCTGCCGGTTTGCGCGGAGCGCCCCCGCCTGCCGTTGCCTCTCGCCGCGGCCACCACCGCCCCCTCCACACCCCCGGGCCCCCGTTACCGGTTTGCGCGGAGCCCCCCCTCCCGACGTTGCCTCTTGCCGCTGCTGCCACCCCCAGCTCCCCACACCCCCCGGCTCCCGTTAGCGGTTTGCGCGGAGCCCCCCCTTCCCCCCTTCGCGGGCTGCCGCTTCCCTCCCGGGCTGCCCGGCTGCTCTCTAACCCCTGCGACCGAGGCGGCGCTGTTAGGGCGGCCGTGCCGGTGCCCCTTGCCGCAGCTAGCCTCTCGCCGCTGCCCCTCCCGTCCGTCGTCCCCCGTCCCCAAAAACTTGCTGCTCTCCACGCTGGAGCCTGCACGGGGGAGGTTGCGCTCCGCTCCTCCGGCCCTAAAGCCGCCCTCGCCCGCCCCCCGGCTTGCCGCTTGGCTCGGCTGCCCGCCCGCCCGCTAATCCCCCCCAACGCCCCCACCCCAAAAACACCCCAGCCCTACCGCATGCCGCTCCCCCTCTCCCCGCTCTCGCTGACCGCTGCCACCCCCCCCCACCCCTCCCCCCCGAAACAAACCCCCCAGCCCTACCGCATGCCGCTCCCCCTCTCTCCCTAGCCTGCCCCCCCCGCCGTCGCTTGCTGCCGCCGCCGCCGCCGCCCGCCGCCGCCGCCGCCGGGACCCGCCTCGGTCTGGTGGCGCGCGCTCGGAGATCCCCGGCTACCCGTCCGTCCGTCCCTCCCTCCCGCCCCGCCCCGGGGGAGGGCCCGGGGCAGCGCGGGCAGGCGGGGAGCAAAAAAAGGCGCGGGCGCCAAAAAACGTCGGGGTCCCGGGGTGGCGGAGTGGGGCGGCGGCGGGGGCGGCGGCGGGTACACGGCGCCGGGTCCAGGGCGCCGGGTCCAGCCCGTCCCGGGGCGGGGACAGGTGGTGTCGTCCGTCCCCGCCCCCGTAACCTGCTCTGAAGCATCCGCTTCCCGCCGCGGTTCGCCCTCCACACCCCCCGCCGCACACGCAGCTGCCGCTTCCCGCCGCCTCTGCCCCCCGCCCCGGGATCAACCACCCGCCGGGTCCAGCCGGTCCCGGTCCCGGGAACCTGCTCCCGGGGCCAGCCGGAGCCACGCCCCCTCCTCTGACGCTTCCAGCTGCCGCCTCCCCTCCCACCCCCCAAACTCACACTGGCCCTCGCCGGCCCGCCCACCCGCCTACCTGCTTGCCCGCCGCCGCTGGGTGGCGTGCCGGACACTCGCACACAGGTACACAGACAGGGACACAGGGACACAGGCACTCAGGCACACAGGGACACAGGGACACAAGGACACAGGGACACAGGCACTCAGGCACTCAGGCACTCAGGGACACAGGGACACAGGGACACAGGCACTCAGGCACTCAGGGACACAGGGACACAGGGACACAGGGACACAGGCACTCAGGCACACAGGGACACAGGTGGCGGGCCGGAGGCCTCTCTCCACTGTGTGGCAGGGGTCCAAGAGCCACCCCAGCCCAACCCAGAGGGTCTTTTGCACCTCTCTAGAGGCCACCCAGAGACCCCAGGCCGCAGCAGAAGCCTCCCCCGCATGCTCTGCAGGCTTCCGACCCACCCCAGGCCGCACCAGAAGCCTCCCCCGCAAGCTCTGCAGGCTTCCGACCCACCCCAGGCCGCAGCAGAAGCCTCTCCCGCACGCTCTGCAGGCTTCTCAGCCACCCCAGGCCGCACCAGAAGCCTCCCCCGCACGCTCTGCAGGCTTCTCAGCCACCCCAGGCCGCAGCAGAAGCCTCTCCCCGCACGCTCTGCAGGCTTCTCAGCCACCCCAGGCCGCAGCAGAAGCCTCTCCCGCACGCTCTGCAGGCTTCTCAGCCACCCCAGGCCGCACCAGAAGCCTCCCCCGCACGCTCTGCAGGCTTCTCAGCCACCCCAGGCCGCAGCAGAAGCCTCCCCCGCATGCTCTGCAGGCTTCCGACCCACCCCAGGCCGCACCAGAAGCCTCCCCCGCAAGCTCTGCAGGCTTCCGACCCACCCCAGGCCGCAGCAGAAGCCTCTCCCGCACGCTCTGCAGGCTTCCGACCCACCCCAGGCCGCAGCAGAAGCCTCTCCCGCACGCTCTGCAGGCTTCTCAGCCACCCCAGGCCGCAGCAGAAGCCTCTCCCGCACGCTCTGCAGGCTTCTCAGCCACCCCAGGCCCCAACAGAAGCCTCTCCCGCACGCTCTGCAGGCTTCTCAGCCACCCCAGGCCGCACCAGAAGCCTCCCCCGCACGCTCTGCAGGCTTCTCAGCCACCCCAGGCCGCACCAGAAGCCTCTCCCGCACGCTCTTCAGGCTTCTCAGCCACCCCAGGCCGCACCAGAAGCCTCTCCCGCACGCTCTGCAGGCTTCCGACCCACCCCAGGCCGCAGCAGAAGCCTCTCCCCGCACGCTCTGCAGGCTTCTCAGCCACCCCAGGCCGCAGCAGAAGCCTCTCCCGCACGCTCTGCAGGCTTCTCAGCCACCCCAGGCCGCAGCAGAAGCCTCTCCCGCACGCTCTGCAGGCTTCTCAGCCACCCCAGGCCGCACCAGAAGCCTCCCCCGCACGCTCTGCAGGCTTCTCAGCCACCCCAGGCCGCACCAGAAGCCTCTCCCGCACGCTCTGCAGGCTTCTCAGCCACCCCAGGCCGCACCAGAAGCCTCCCCCGCACGCTCTGCAGGCTTCTCAGCCACCCCAGGCCGCACCAGAAGCCTCTCCCGCACGCTCTGCAGGCTTCTCAGCCACCCCAGGCCGCACCAGAAGCCTCCCCCGCACGCTCTGCAGGCTTCTCAGCCACCCCAGGCCGCACCAGAAGCCTCCCCCGCACGCTCTGCAGGCTTCCCACCCACCCCAGGCCGCAGCAGAAGCCTCTCCCCGCACGCCCTGCAGGCTTCTCAGCCACCCCAGGCCGCAGCAGAAGCCTCTCCCGCACGCTCTGCAGGCTTCTCAGCCACCCCAGGCCGCAGCAGAAGCCTCTCCCGCACGCTCTGCAGGCTTCTCAGCCACCCCAGGCCGCAGCAGAAGCCTCTCCCGCACGCTCTGCAGGCTTCTCAGCCACCCCAGGCCGCAGCAGAAGCCTCTCCCGCACGCTCTGCAGGCTTCTCAGCCACCCCAGGCCGCAGCAGAAGCCTCTCCCGCACGCTCTGCAGGCTTCTCAGCCACCCCAGGCCGCAGCAGAAGCCTCCCCCGCACGCTCTGCAGGCTTCTCAGCCACCCCAGGCCCCAACAGAAGCCTCTCCCGCACGCTCTGCAGGCTTCCGACCCACCCCAGGCCGCAGCAGAAGCCTCTCCCGCACGCTCTGCAGGCTTCCGACCCACCCCAGGCCGCACCAGAAGCCTCCCCCGCACGCTCTGCAGGCTTCCGTCCCACCCCAGGCCGCACCAGAAGCCTCCCCCGCACGCTCTGCAGGCTTCTCAGCCACCCCAGGCCGCACCAGAAGCCTCCCCCGCACGCTCTGCAGGCTTCTCAGCCACCCCAGGCCGCAGCAGAAGCCTCCCCCGCACGCTCTGCAGGCTTCTCAGCCACCCCAGGCCGCAGCAGAAGCCTCCCCCGCACGCTCTGCAGGCTTCTCAGCCACCCCAGGCCCCAACAGAAGCCTCTCCCGCACGCTCTGCAGGCTTCCGACCCACCCCAGGCCGCACCAGAAGCCTCCCCCGCATGCTCTGTAGGCTTCTGACCCACCCCAGGCCCCAACAGAAGCCTCCCCCGCACGCTCTGCAGGCTTCTCAGCCACCCCAGGCCGCAGCAGAAGCCTCTCCCGCACGCTCTGCAGGCTTCTCAGCCACCCCAGGCCGCACCAGAAGCCTCTCCCGCACGCTCTGCAGGCTTCTCAGCCACCCCAGGCCGCACCAGAAGCCTCCCCCGCACGCTCTGCAGGCTTCTCAGCCACCCCAGGCCGCAGCAGAAGCCTCCCCCGCATGCTCTGCAGGCTTCCGACCCACCCCAGGCCGCACCAGAAGCCTCCCCCGCAAGCTCTGCAGGCTTCCGACCCACCCCAGGCCGCAGCAGAAGCCTCTCCCGCACGCTCTGCAGGCTTCCGACCCACCCCAGGCCGCAGCAGAAGCCTCTCCCGCACGCTCTGCAGGCTTCTCAGCCACCCCAGGCCGCAGCAGAAGCCTCTCCCGCACGCTCTGCAGGCTTCTCAGCCACCCCAGGCCGCAGCAGAAGCCTCTCCCGCACGCTCTGCAGGCTTCTCAGCCACCCCAGGCCGCACCAGAAGCCTCTCCCGCACGCTCTGCAGGCTTCTCAGCCACCCCAGGCTGCACCAGAAGCCTCCCCCGCACGCTCTGCAGGCTTCTCAGCCACCCCAGGCCGCACCAGAAGCCTCTCCCGCACGCTCTGCAGGCTTCTCAGCCACCCCAGGCCGCACCAGAAGCCTCCCCCGCACGCTCTGCAGGCTTCTCAGCCACCCCAGGCCGCACCAGAAGCCTCTCCCGCACGCTCTGCAGGCTTCTCAGCCACCCCAGGCCGCACCAGAAGCCTCCCCCGCACGCTCTGCAGGCTTCTCAGCCACCCCAGGCCGCACCAGAAGCCTCCCCCGCACGCTCTGCAGGCTTCCCACCCACCCCAGGCCGCAGCAGAAGCCTCTCCCGCACGCCCTGCAGGCTTCTCAGCCACCCCAGGCCGCAGCAGAAGCCTCTCCCGCACGCTCTGCAGGCTTCTCAGCCACCCCAGGCCGCAGCAGAAGCCTCTCCCGCACGCTCTGCAGGCTTCTCAGCCACCCCAGGCCGCAGCAGAAGCCTCTCCCGCACGCTCTGCAGGCTTCTCAGCCACCCCAGGCCGCACCAGAAGCCTCTCCCGCACGCTCTGCAGGCTTCTCAGCCACCCCAGGCCGCAGCAGAAGCCTCTCCCGCACGCTCTGCAGGCTTCTCAGCCACCCCAGGCCGCAGCAGAAGCCTCCCCCGCACGCTCTGCAGGCTTCTCAGCCACCCCAGGCCCCAACAGAAGCCTCTCCCGCACGCTCTGCAGGCTTCCGACCCACCCCAGGCCGCACCAGAAGCCTCCCCCGCACGCTCTGTAGGCTTCTGACCCACCCCAGGCCCCAACAGAAGCCTCCCCCGCACGCTCTGCAGGCTTCTCAGCCACCCCACGCCGCACCAGAAGCCTCTCCCGCACGCTCTGCAGGCTTCTCAGCCACCCCAGGCCGCACCAGAAGCCTCTCCCGCACGCTCTGCAGGCTTCTCAGCCACCCCAGGCCGCACCAGAAGCCTCTCCCGCACGCTCTGCAGGCTTCCGACCCACCCCAGGCCGCACCAGAAGCCTCCCCCGCACGCTCTGCAGGCTTCTCCGCCACCACAGGCCGCACCAGAGGATCTTTTGCACCTCTCTGGACGCCACCCAGAGACTCCAGGCCGCACCAGAGGCCCCCCCCCCCAACCATTTACAGGCTGCAGTGCCAGCCTAGGCCCCGCTGGCAGCCTCCCTTGTCTGCTTTGGAAGGCCTCCCATCCACTCCAGACCTGCCTGGAGGCCTCCCTCGACTGCTCCCGGGGCCCTCGAAGCCACCCTAGGCCTTTCTGGAGGACCTGCTCGACCGCTCGGGCGGCTTCTGACGCACCCTCGGCCATCCGGCGCCCAGCAGCTCCCAGGGCCAGGCACCGGCCTCCCCCTCCGGCCGCCCCTGGGGCCGGGGGTGGCTCGGACTCGGCGCCCCCAACGTGTCGTCCCGTCCCCCCCCGCCCCGCACCGCCGAACATTCGCTGCAGCCGAGGGCTTGCCGCTCGACGCCTACCCCACCCGCCCAGCCCCCCGCTGCGGCCCGGCGCTGCCCCGGCCGCTGCGCCCCGCCTCTCATCGCTCCCCCCACCCGGCAACCGGCCGCCGGGCACGGCAAGTCCCAGGGCAGGGAACAGGTGCTGCCGGGACCCCCGTGCTGGCTGCCGGCTTCCCGGGGCTGCCCCGGGCACGGACAGGTCGCCCCCCCGCCCCGGCGAATGTTCACCGAACCGGCTGCCGGCTGCCTTCGAGCACCCCCCGCCCCCCGCCACTATCGTCCCCCCCGCCCCCCCTCCGCCTCCGCTGCCGCTTCTCCCCGCACCCCCTCCACTGCCTCCCCCCGCCGCCGGCGAACGAGTCGCCGGATCCGTAGGGTGCCGGGAGCCCGAACGGCGAGCGGCTCCGGCTGCTGCCGGGACCGCGGGGATTCGAGCCGGTCCGGCCGCGGCCGGGACCCCGTGCCGGAAGCCGGCATCCCGGGACGGCCCCGGGACGGCCCCGGTCGCCGGCCGGGTGACGTTCAGCGAAGCGGCTGCCGCCAGTCTTTGGGCCTCCCCCGTGCCGGGGCCGCGGGGCTTCGAGCCGGTCCGGCCGCGGCCGGGATCCGGGGCCGGACGATGGCTTCCCGGGCCGGTCCCGGTCGCCTCCCGGGTGACGTTCACCGAAGCGGCTGCCGGCTGTCTTCGAGCCCCCCCCCCCCCTCCGCCTCCGCGGCCGCTTCTGCCCGCACCCCCTCCACTGCCTCCCCCCGCCGCCCGCGAACGAGTCGCCGGATCTGTAGGGTGCCGGGAGCCCGAACGGCGAGCGGCTCCGGCTGCTGCCGGGACCGCGGGGATTCGAGCCGCTCCGGCCGCGGCCGGGACCCCGTGCCGGAAGCCGGCATCCCGGGACGGCCCCGGGACGGCCCCGGTCGCCGGCCGGGTGACGTTCAGCGAAGCGGCTGCCGCCAGTCTTTGGGCCTCCCCCGTGCCGGGGCCGCGGGGCTTCGAGCCGGTCCGGCCGCGGCCGGGACCCCGTGCCGGAAGCCGGCATCCCCGGACAGCCCCGGGACGGCCCCGGTCGCCGGCCGGGTGACGTTCACCGAAGCGGCTGCCGGCTGTCTTCGAGCCCCCCCCCCTCCGCCTCCGCTGCCGCTTCTGCCCGCACCCCCTCCACTGCCTCCCCCCGCCGCCGGCGAACGAGTCGGCGGATCCGTAGGGTGCCGGGAGCCCGAACGGCGAGCGGCTCCGGCTGCTGCCGGGACCGCGGGGATTCGAGCCGGTCCGGCCGCGGCCGGGACCCCGTGCCGGAAGCCGGCATCCCGGGACGGCCCCGGGACGGCCCCGGTCGCCGGCCGGGTGACGTTCAGCGGAGCGGCTGCCGCCAGTCTTTGGGCCTCCCCCGTGCCGGGGCCGCGGGGCTTCGAGCCGGTCCGGCCGCGGCCGGGATCCGGGGCCGGACGATGGCTTCCCGGGCCGGTCCCGGTCGCCTCCCGGGTGACGTTCACCGAAGCGGCTGACGGCTGTCTTCGAGCCCCCCCCCCCCCTCCGCCTCCGCGGCCTCTTCTGCCCGCACCCCCTCCACTGCCTCCCCCCGCCGCCCGCGAACGAGTCGCCGGATCTGTAGGGTGCCGGGAGCCCGAACGGCGAGCGGCTCCGGCTGCTGCCGGGACCGCGGGGATTCGAGCCGGTCCGGCCGCGGCCGGGACCCCGTGCCGGAAGCCGGCATCCCCGGACAGCCCCGGGACGGCCCCGGTCGCCGGCCGGGTGACGTTCACCAAAGCGGCTGCCGGCTGTCTTCGAGCCCCCCCTTCCTCCGCCTCCGCTGCCGCTTCTCCCCGCACCCCCTCCACTGCCTCCCCCCGCCGCCGGCGAACGAGTCGGCGGATCCATACCGTCCCGAGAGCCCGAGGCGGCGGCACCCAGTGCGGGTCCGGCCGAGGCCGGGACCCCGTGCCTGTCGCAGGCTTCCCGGGACGGCCCCGGAACGGCCGCGGTCGCCGGCCGGGTGACGTTCTCCGAAGCGGCTGCCGGCTGTCTTCGAGCCCCCCCCCCCCCCTCCGCCTCCGCTGCCGCTTCTGCCCCGCACCTCCTTCACTGCCTCCCCCCGCCGCCGGCGAACGAGTCGCCGGATCCGTAGGGTGCCGGGAGCCCGAACGGCGAGCGGCTCCGGCTGCTGCCGGGACCGCGGGGATTCGAGCCGCTCCGGCCGCGGCCGGGACCCCGTGCCGGAAGCCGGCATCCCCGGACAGCCCCGGGACGGCCCCGGTCGCCGGCCGGGTGACGTTCACCGAAGCGGCTGCCGGCTGTCTTCGAGCCCCCCCCCCTCCGCCTCCGCTGCCGCTTCTGCCCGCACCCCCTCCACTGCCTCCCCCCGCCGCCGGCGAACGAGTCGGCGGATCCGTAGGGTGCCGGGAGCCCGAACGGCGAGCGGCTCCGGCTGCTGCCGGGACCGCGGGGATTCGAGCCGCTCCGGCCGCGGCCGGGACCCCGTGCCGGAAGCCGGCATCCCGGGACGGCCCCGGGACGGCCCCGGTCGCCGGCCGGGTGACGTTCAGCGGAGCGGCTGCCGCCAGTCTTTGGGCCTCCCCCGTGCCGGGGCCGCGGGGATTCGAGCCGGTCCGGCCGCGGCCGGGATCCCGGGCCGGACGATGGCTTCCCGGGCCGGTCCCGGTCGCCTCCCGGGTGACGTTCACCGAAGCGGCTGCCGGCTGTCTTCGAGCCCCCCCCCCCCCCTCCGCCTCCGCTGCCGCTTCTCCCCGCACCCCCTCCACTGCCTCCCCCCGCCGCCGGCGAACGAGTCGCCGGATCTGTAGGGTGCCGGGAGCCCGAACGGCGAGCGGCTCCGGCTGCTGCCGGGACCGCGGGGATTCGAGCCGCTCCGGCCGCGGCCGGGACCCCGTGCCGGAAGCCGGCATCCCGGGACGGCCCCGGGACGGCCCCCGGTCGCCGGCCGGGTGACGTTCAGCGGAGCGGCTGCCGCCAGTCTTTGGGCCTCCCCCGTGCCGGGGCCGCGGGGCTTCGAGCCGGTCCGGCCGCGGCCGGGATCCGGGGCCGGACGATGGCTTCCCGGGCCGGTCCCCGGTCGCCTCCCGGGTGACGTTCACCGAAGCGGCTGACGGCTGTCTTCGAGCCCCCCCCCCCCCCTCCGCCTCCGCTGCCGCTTCTCCCCCGCACCCCCTCCACTGCCTCCCCCCGCCGCCGGCGAACGAGTCGGCGGATCCATACCGTCCCGAGAGCCCGAGGCGGCGGCACCCAGTGCGGGTCCGGCCGAGGCCGGGACCCCGTGCCTGTCGCAGGCTTCCCGGGACGGCCCCGGAACGGCCCGCGGTCGCCGGCCGGGTGACGTTCTCCGAAGCGGCTGCCGGCTGTCTTCGAGCCCCCCCCCCCTTCCGCCTCCGCTGCCGCTTCTGCCCGCACCTCCTTCACTGCCTCCCCCCGCCGCCGGCGAACGAGTCGCCGGATCCGTAGGGTGCCGGGAGCCCGAACGGCGAGCGGCTCCGGCTGCTGCCGGGACCGCGGGGATTCGAGCCGCTCCGGCCGCGGCCGGGACCCCGTGCCGGATGCCGGCATCCCGGGACGGCCCCGGGACGGCCCCGGTCGCCGGCCGGGTGACGTTCAGCGAAGCGGCTGCCGCCAGTCTTTGGGCCTCCCCCGTGCCGGGGCCGCGGGGCTTCGAGTCGGTCCGGCCGCGGCTGGGACCCCGTGCCTGTCGCAGGCTTCCCGGGACGGCCCCGGAACGGCCGCGGTCGCCGGCCGGGGTGACGTTCACCGAGGCGACTGCCGGCTGTCTTCGAGCCCCCCCCCCCCCTGCCGGAGCCGCGGGGATACGAGCCGGTCCGGCCGCGGCCGGGACCCCGTGCCGGAAGCCGGCATCCCGGGACGGCCCCGGGACGGCCCCGATCGCCTCCTGGGTGACGTTCACCGAAGCGGCTGCCGGCTGTCTTCGAGCCCCCCCCCCCTCCGCCTCCGCTGCCGCTTCTCCCCGCACCCCCTCCACTGCCTCCCCCCGCCGCCCGCGAACGAGTCGCCGGATCTGTAGGGGGCCGGGAGCCCGAGGCGGCGAGCGGCTCCGGCTGCTGCCGGGACCGCGAGGCTTCGAGCCGGTCCGGCCGCGGCCGGGATCTCGTGCCGAACGTCGTCTTCCCGGGACGGTCCCGGGAGGGCCCCAGTCTCCTCCCGGGTGACGTTCACCGAAGCGGCTGCCGGCTGTCTTCGAGCCCCCACCCCTGCCGTGGCCGCGGGGATTCGCCCCGGTCCGGCAGCTGACGGTTCCCTGTGTCGGACGCCGGCTTCCCGGGACTGCCCCGGGACAGCCCCGGTCGCCTCCCGGGTGACGTTCACCGAAGCTGCTGCCGCCTGTCTTTGTCCCCCCCCCCCCGTGCTCTCCCTCAGGCGGGAGGTAGACGTGCTCTCCCTCGGCGAGTAGACGTGCTCTCCCTCGGCGAGTAGACGTGCTCTCCCTCGGCGAGTAGACGTGCTCTCCCTCGGCGAGTAGACGTGCTCTCCCTCGGCGAGTAGACGTGCTCTCCCTGGGCGAGTAGACGTGCTCTCCCTGGGCGAGTAGACGTGCTCTCCCTGGGCGAGTAGACGTGCTCTCCCTGGGCGAGTAGACGTGCTCTCCCTGGGCGAGTAGACGTGCTCTCCCTGGGCGAGTAGACGTGCTCTCCCTGGGCGAGTAGACGTGCTCTCCCTCGGCGAGTAGACGTGCTCTCCCTGGGCGAGTAGACGTGCTCTCCCTGGGCGAGTAGACGTGCTCTCCCTGGGCGAGTAGACGTGCTCTCCCTGGGCGAGTAGACGTGCTCTCCCTCGGCGAGTAGACGTGCTCTCCCTCGGCGAGTAGACGTGCTCTCCCTCGGCGAGTAGACGTGCTCTCCCTCGGCGAGTAGACGTGCTCTCCGCGGAGATCGCGCTTGTCGCCAAGGGGTCGCTGTTGCGCTCTGCCTCCGCCTACGTCATCGTACAAGCCGGCGTGATTTCTGCGACCTGCCGCTGGGCGGAGGTCGGCTGGTTGTGCGCTCGCGGAGCTGACGGCCCTCCAGTTCCGTATATGAGGGAACGAGTGACGCCGAGCACTCCCAGGGCAGCGCTGCCGAGCGGCTGCTCCAAGCCACCCGCCAGGCGGCTGGGCAGGGGTCCGTCTGGCTTCTCGGTGGCTTTCGCCCGGGTCAGAGAGGGGACCCGCGGGGCCGAACAAAGGCGCGGCGGTTTGGAGCGGCCGCTGGCGCACCCTCAGCGGTGTTGGATGGGTTTCGCTCGTCCGTGAGCCGGAGCCCAGCCCGGGCTCGGCAACGAAAGCGGGGAAAAGAAAAAAAGTTGACGAGTGGCTGGCGCCGGCCACTGCCGAAGTGTGGAACCCCCGAAGCGAAGTTTGCCCGGTGGGGCACGGGGGCAGAGAAAGCCGGGGAGACGTGGTGCCGGCGTCGGTCCCACCAAGAATGGAAAGCAAGCCCGTCCAGGCACGGCGAGAGAGAGCCCGGTAAGGGGCAGAGAGAGTTCCCAGCACTGGACCCTCTTCACGGGGGTTCCCCCCCATGGCCAAAGCCGCAGCCCGCGGGGGCACGGCATCTAAGGGAAAAGCCAGCGGCGGTGACTGGCCACTCGTATGCTATGGAGCCCGGCATGGGGGGAGGAGGGCAAGCCGGTGCCCCAGCACGGCTTCCTCCTGGCTCCAGAGGGGCGCCCCGTGATGGAGATGTAACTCGGTGCAGCTTGAGGGAAAATGCAAGCCCCCATTTCGGGGAGGCAGAGGTGCCCTGTGAGCCGGTGCGGCCCGGTGCAGCTTGCCCCCCCCCCCCCCCATCTCTGGAGGGCGCCCCGTTTGCTCCTCCGGCGTGTTGCCCGCACGCCGAGCCCCGTGCCTGCTGGCTGCTCCCGAGGGCGGTGGCGGGTGCGCGTGGCTGTGTCTGTCCCAGAAGAGCGAGGCCGTGGGGCCTCCGCTGGCTTCCTTTCCTTCTGTCCTTGTTGATCGATGAGGCCTTTCGGGTCGCGTCGGAAAGGGCCCCCGGCCGGCAGGGCAAGGGCGGTCTTCCTTTCCACTTCGCTTCCCGTCGCGTGTGAGGTGTCGTCCTCGTTCCCCCAGCCCCGAGCGGCTCGAGCGGGGGGGAGCCGTGGCGTTAGCGGCCCGGCGCGTGCCTTGCCGCATCCTCCCCTTTCCACCTCCCCCCCGGCGCTGGGGCAGGGTTCGGGGACCGGTCTACCGCAACCGGCTTTGTGACTGCTGCGTGGCCCCGTGAGTTTTCAGGTGTCCTAAAACGCGTGAGGCGCCGGTGTCGTCCTCGGTTCCGGGTACCCGCGGGTGCCGGCCGCGAGCAGCTGCGTGTGGCGGGGGTTGGCCGAGCCGAGAGCGAGGCGGCGGCGTCGCGAAAGTTAAAAGGGGCTAAAAGCGGCGCCGCGCGTGAGGCCTCACCTGCCCGGGTGGGGTCCCCGAGGGTTCCTCCCTAAATGAAACCTCTAGCCTGAGAAGGGCGGCTTTGTGGCCCGTACCCCCGCCCGCTGCCGAGCGAGCCGCCCCGCCTCTAAGGTCCTGGCGTGCCGGGGGCGCGCCCCGCTTCCGCGGGTCGCTGTCTCCTCTAGCACGTCCCGGTGCTCCCGTGGCAAGGCGGGGAGAGA
>NW_027143033.1:54438-93042 GCF_026170545.1 Melanerpes formicivorus | reverse complement strand
AATGGAATGGAATGGAATGGAATGGAATGGAATGGAATTAACCAGGTCGGAAAAGACCTCAGAGGTCATCCAGTCCAACCTCTCACCCAGCACCATCTGATCAACTAAACCACGGCTCCAAGTGCCTCATCCAGGCTCTTCCTAAACACCTCCAGGGATGGGGACTCCACCACCTCCCTGGGCAGCACATCCCAGTGGCCAATCTCTCTTGCTGGGAAGAATTTCTTCCTCACCTCCTGCCTAAACCTCCCCTGGCACAGCTTGAGGCTGTGTCCTCTTGTTCTGCTGCTGCTTGCCTGGCAGAAGAGACCAACCCCCACCTGGATCCAACCTCCCTGCAGGGAGCTGGAGAGAGCAAGAAGGGCAATGGTTTAAAGTTAGAGGAGGAGATGTAGATTGGATGTTAGGAACAAGTTCTGCACCATGAGGGTGGGGGAACAGTGGAGCAGGTTGCCCAGGGAGGTAGCTGAGGCCCCATGCCTGGAGATACTCAAGGTTAGGCTCAACAAGGCTCTGAGCAACCTGATCTAGTGGAGGATGACTCTGCTGACTGCAGAGGGGTTGGACTGGATGGGGTTTAGAGGTCCCTTCCAACCCAAACCATGCTATGATTCCTTCTCCTCACTGTGTGCCTCCATGACAAGCTGCTGTGGAGAGAAGAGGCAGTGGCATTTCCTGCACCTTAGAGAGCAGGAGAAAATAGTGTTGCTGCCAGGAGGTGTAAGGGAATAGAGGATCCTTTTGCCTCTCCCTTCTGCAGGCAGTGCTGCTGGCTCTTCACAGCCCTGCTGGGGCTGGAGGAGCTGCATTAGGATTTCTGCTAAATCAGATGTGACACTCCTGATTTTCTCTGGCATGCTTCAGTTTGTGCACATCTCAGCTTCAGACTTCAGGGAGATTCTGGAGACAGAGAATTTGCATGCCCCAAAATACCAGTGGAATTCGAAATGGACTGGAAGGAGCTGCAGATTTCTGCTCACTCCAGGACAGCTTCACAGCAACCCAGGAAGAGATAGGAAAGAGGAAAGTTTTGGGGCTGGAGGATGGGATTGAGCTGGGAGAGACTCTTGCAGCCCCTGATGCAGAGCTTGGCTGCTCTGGTGACACCACACAGGGGGAGCAGGGCTGAGGGCAGTGTCAGGAGGAGGTGAGAGGAGAGCAGGGAGGAACAGATGAAGCCTTGGAACTGGCAGGGCCCTACAAGGGAAAGCCTCCATGGTGCTGTCTCTGTACCCACCAGCTGGCAGCCTGTCCTGTGCCAGAGGCATCCTCACTTCCTTGCAGCCAGCAGCAGCCCCTGCCAGCTGTGCAGCACTCCTCATCCTTCTGCATTGTGCAGAGCTGGGATTGCAGCTCATGACTTACATCTTCTGAGCCCAGGGTGAAGATCCATAATGAATCATAGAATCATGGAATTGTCAGGGTTGGAAGAGACCACAAGGATCATCCAGTTCCATAGGCAGGGACACCTCACACCACAGCAGGTTGCTCACAGCCACCTCCAGCCTGGCTGCAAACACCTCCAGGCAGGAGGCTTCCACCACTAGGATAGGATAGGATAGGATAGGATAGGATAGGATAGGATAGGATAGGATAGGATAGGATAGGATAGGATGGGATAGGATGGAAGAGGATAGGAAGGGAGAGGAGAGGATGGGAGAGGAGAGGAGGGGAGAGGAGAGGAGAGGAGAGGAGAGGAGAGGAGAGGAGAGGAGAGGAGAGGAGAGGAGAGGAGAGGAGAGGAGAGGAGAGGAGAGGAGAGGAGAGGAGAGGAGAGGAGAGGAGAGGAGAGGAGAGGAGAGGAGAGGAGAGGAGAGGAGAGGAGAGGAGAGGAGAGGAGAGGAGAGGAGAGGAGAGGAGAGGAGAGGAGAGGAGAGGAGAGGAGAGGACATAATTGAATTGAATTGAATTGACCTTAAAAACACCTCCAGGCAGGAGGCTTCCACCACCTCCCTGGGCAACCTGCTCCAGGCTCTCACCACCCTCCTGGGAAACAACTTCTTCCTCACATCCAAACTCAATCTCCCCACTTCTAGTTCTGCTCCATCCCCCCCAGTCCTATCCCTCCCTGACACCCTCAGAAGTCCCTCCCCAGCTTTCTTGCAGCGCCCTGCAGACACTGGAAGGCCACAATGAGGTCTCCTTGGAGCCTTCTCCTCTCCAGCCTGCACAACCCCAACTCCCTCAGTCTGTCCTCACAGCAGAGCAGCTCCAGCCCTCTGCTCCTCCTCATGGCCCTGCTCTGGACATGTTCCAGCCTATCCAGATCATTCTTGCCATGGGGTCAAGAGCAATGATCTCATCCTTCTGTTCATTGTGGAGGAGCACTGATAGGATTCAGTTGCCAGGAGAAAGGAGAAGGCCAAACTGAAATGCTCCTGGGGAGTGACTCACCCTCTGCAGCAGGGTGATGCATGTGAGCAAAGCTCCTAGGAGAGCCCCCTGAGAGGTCTCTGCTCCAGGATGTGCTGTAACAGGGGCCCTGGGAGAGTTAAATAAGGGTTGGACTTGATGAGTTTCATCTTGTGCCACCCCACTTGGAGCACTGTGTCCAGTTCTGGTGCCCCCAGTATAAGAAAGACCTGGAACTGCTGGAGTGGGTCCAGAGGAGAGGCACAAAGATGCTCAGAGGGCTGGAGAGCCTCCCCTGCTTTTCCAACCTTATTGATTCTATGTAGAACCTCCCTTTAGTAGCTGCCTGTTGAAATCAAGCTTCAAGCCCAAACCCCTGAACACCCTGTGCTGACCTAGAATGTGGACCTCAGGGTCTGACTTCTCTTTCTGCCAGGCTTAAGTACACTGACAGCCCAAAACCCCCCCAACCCTATCCTGGTCTGCATCCAAAGCAGTGTGGCCAGCAGGTGAAGGGAGAGGATTCTGCCCCTCTGCTCTGCTGAGACCCCACCTGCAGCACTGTGGCCAGCTCTGGGGCTCCCAACACAAGAAGGACCTGGAGCTGCTGGAGAAGGTCAGGAGGAGAGGCACAAAGAGGCTCAGAGCTCTGGCTGCAGAACCTCCACTATGGGGACAGGCTGAGAGAGTTGGGGCTGATCCAGCATCTCAAGGGGGCCTACAGGAAGGCTGGGGAGGGACTGCTCAGGCTCTCAGGGAGTGATAGGACTAGGGGGAATGGAATGAAGCTGGAGGTGGGGAGATTCAGGCTGGAAGTGAGGAGGAAGTTCTTCCCCAGGAGAGTGATGAAGCCCTGGAATGGGTTGTGCAGGGAGGTGGTTGAGGCCCCAGCCCTGGAGGTGTTTAAGGCCAGGCTGGCTGAGGCTGTGGCCAGGCTGATCTAGTGTGGGGTGTCCCTGCCCATGGCAGGGGGGCTGGAACTGGCTGATCCTTGTGGTCCCTTCCAACCCTGACTGATACTATGATACTATGATCAGCCTGGAGAGGAGAAGGCTCCAGGGAGACCTCAGAGCAGCCTTCCAGTACCTGAAGGGGCTGCAGGAGAGCTGGGGAGGGAAATTTGACAAGGGCTGGGAGTGCCAGGATGGGGAACAATGGCTTTGAGCTGGGAGAGGAGAGACTGAGACTGGAGATGAGGAAGAAATTGTTGGCAGTGAGGCTGGGGAGACTCTGGCACAGGCTGCCCAGGGAGGCTGTGGCTGCCCCCTCCCTGGAGGTGTTCAAGCCCAGGGTGGATGAAGCCTTGAGCAAGCTGGGCTGGGGGGAGGTGTCCCTGGGCATGGCAGGGGGCTGGAACTGGATGATCTTTAAGGTCTCTTCCAACCTGTGCTCTTGAAGACCTTTCCCAACCACTCTGTGAGTCTGCCTTGGCCAAAGGATGCCTCTCAGCCTCATGCCTCAGCAAAAGGCCTAACCTGGATGGAAGGGCATCTGGATTGGCTCTTGTGGACACTGGCATCTGGGAAACCAGTCAGCTTCTCAGCAGAGCCTCTGTCTCATGCTAGGGTGGGAATCAGGCTGCAGCAGGCTGTGAGGAGCTGCAGACCTGACCCGTGCTGCAGGGGCTGGCTCACCAGCACTCACCTCCCCCCAGCTCCTTCTCCTCTCCCAGCGAGCTGGCAGGAGCCAGTGAATTACAGCTCAGGGCAATCAGCCAGGCTGCCACTCCTCCTGCACCCCCCTGCTGGGGTGTGCAGCCCTCTGCCGAGCACAGCAAAGCCCACAAAAGTGAATCACAGAAGAATAGCATCACAGAACTGTCAGGGCTGGAAGGGAGCTCAAGCCTCAGCCAGTCCCAACCCCTGCCATGGGCAGGGACACCTCACACCGCAGCAGGTTGCTCACAGCCACCTCCAGCCTGGCTGCAAACACCTCCAGGCAGGAGGCTTCCACCACTAGGATAGGATAGGATAGGATAGGATAGGATAGGATAGGGTAGGATAGAATAGGATAGGGTAGGATAGGATAGGATAGGGTAGGATAGGATGGGATAGGATAGGATAGGATAGGATAGGATAGGACACAACATGAATTGAATTGAATTGAGTTGACCTTAAAAACACCTCCAGGCAGGAGGCTTCCACCACCTCCCTGGGCAACCTGTGCCAGGCTCTCACCAACCTCATGGGGAACAACTTCTTCCTCACAGCCAATCTCAATCTCCCCACTTCTAGTTCTGCTCCATCCCCCCCAGTCCTATCCCTCCCTGACACCCTCAAAAGTCCCTCCCCAGCTTTCTTGCAGCCCCCTGCAGATCCTGCAAGGCCACAATGAGGTCTCCTGGGAGGCTTCTCCTCTCCAGCCTGCACAACCCCAACTCCCTCAGGCTGTGCTCACAGCAGAGCAGCTCCAGCCCTGTGCTCATCCTCGTGGCCTTGCTCTGAACACCTTCCAGCATGTCTCCAAATGCTACCAGAGTCATTTCTCAGCCATCAGGAGAGCTCAGGATGATAACTCCTTTAAACCCTCCCCAGCACTAAGGATTTCTAGCTGGTAACTGTTGGCAAGGACAGACAGACAGCAAGGAACAAACTCAGCTGGGAACTGTCCCAGTGCAGGGCTTTTGGTGGAGCTCAGCAGCCATCAAAGCTTTGCCATCCAGCTTTGGAGCTCAGCTTTCCCTGTCAGACTGAGCAGGAAAGCTGAAAGCACCTTAAGTGCTGTAGAGGCAGAAACAAGGCTGCTGCCTGCCTGCCTCTCTGTTGGCATCCAGCATCCACAGACAGTGGAAAAGGAGCTGCTTCCACCTCTGCCAGCAGTCTCCCACGTACCTGGGGAGCTTTAATGCTGGCAGAGCTCTGCTCTGCTCCTAGGGGTATTTCCTGAGGCCACATTTGTTCCTTCAGCCATATGCTGATGGAGTACCTGGGTGCCTGCAGTGCTTCCCAGAGCTTGGCTTTCTTCTCTGACTGCTTCTGGCCAGCTTTGCCAGAAAGTCCTCTGCAGCTGCTCAGCTGGAGGCCTGCAGGTGGTGTGGTGCTGCCTGGCTGATGAAGGCACATCATGGAACCAGCTCCTGTGCCCAGGAGAGGTACATGGCCCCAGCACTGTCCTCTCATAGAATCAGAGAATCAATAAGGTTGGAAAAGAGCTCAGAGATCATCAAGGCCAAGCTGTCACCCAACACCTCCTGACAACTAAACCCTGGCTCCAAGTGCCACATCCAATCCCCTCTTGAACACCTCCAGGGATGGGGACTCCACCACCTCCCTGGGCAGCACATCCCAGTGGCCAATCTCTCTTGCTGGGAAGAACTTTCTCTTCACCTCCAGCCTAAACCTCCCCTGGCACAGCTTGAGACTGTGTCCTCTTGTTCTGCTGCTGCTTGCCTGGCAGAAGAAGTCTCCCCTGAGCCTCCTCTTCTGCAGGCTAAGCAACCCCAGCTCCCTCAGCCTCTCCTCCCAGGGCTGTGCTCCAGACCCCTCCCCAGCTTTCTTGCCCTTCTCTGGACACCTTCCAGCAGCTCAACCTCTTTCCTAACCTGAGGAGCCCAGAACTGGACACAGGACTCAAGCTGTGGCCTCAGCAGTGCTGAGCACAGGGCACAAGGACTTCCCTGCTCCTGCTGGCCACACTCTTCCTGCTGCAGGCCAGGATGCCATTGGCCTTCTTGTCCCCCTGGGCACACTGCTGGCTCCTGTTCAGCTGCTGTCCACCAGCACCCCCAGGTCCCTTTCTGCCTGGCTGCTCTCAGCCACTCTGCCCCCAGCCTGTAGCACTGCCTGGGGTTGTTGTGGCCAGTGTGTAGAACCTGGCACTTGGATGTGTTCAATCTCCTGCCCTTGGCCTCTGCCCATCTGCCCAGCCTGGCAAGGTTCCTCTGCAGAGCTCTCCTACCCTCTAACAGATCAACTCCTGCCCCCAGCTTGCTGTCATCTGCACATTTACTGCTGATGGACTCAATGCCCTCATCCAGATCATCAGTAAAGATATTAAAGAGCACAAAGAGAGAGCATGTGGAGAGCAATGAGATCTTCCTTCAGCCTCCTCTTCTCCAGGCTAAACAGCCCTCAGCTGCTCCTCCCCAGCCCTGTTCTCCACCTTACTCTCTTCAGGTCAGGTTATTCCTCCTCGCTGCCTTCCCCTTGCGGTGGGCAAGGAGGGCTCAGGGCCTCTGAAAGGACTTTCCCAGCTGAAGCATTCTCTGCTCCTGTGACTCACTGGCACCACAGCGTTCCCCTGCTGCCCAGGGTGAGCTTTGCCACCCCTTCCTCCTGCTCTGAACTTTTGTTCCACGCAAGGCAGAGGCTTTTCCCCTCCAAAGAGCATTGCCTGGGAGACATCACTTTCACAGAGCCTGTCTGCCTGTTCCAAAGAGCATTGCTAAGGAGACACAGCCCTCCCAGAAGGGGAAGGCAAGCAGCATTGTCTGGAGAACAAGAGTCTCTCCTGTCTTGGGGGGGGGGGGGTGACCAAGTGGCAGGTGGAACATTTCCTAACCCCTCTTGCTAAGTGTAGTTTCCTCCCTGCAGCCCACAGCCCACGTGCCTGGAGGCACAGAGTGTGAGCAGGCAGCTGGGAGATGGGGAGGTGGGGGGAGGAAAAACCTTCCCTCTGAGCAGGCAGCTGGAAAATGGGGAGAAAAAACACAGGATCACAGGCCCACAGGATGGATGGAAGGGACCTCTGGAGATCCTTGAGTCCCCAGAGCAGGAGCACAGGATCCAGCACAGGGCACACAGGAACACATCCAGATGGGGCTTGAAAGGCTCCAGAGAAGGAGACTCCACAACCTCTCTGGGCAGCCTGCTCCAGGGCTCTGGGACCCTCACATTGCAGAAGTTCCTCCTCAGGTTGAGGTGGAACCTCCTGTGCTGCAGTTTATATCCATTGCCCCTTGGCCTATCCCAGGGCACAGTGAGCAGAGCCTGGCCCTGTCCCCTCCCTCCTGACCCCCAGCCCTCAGATAGTTATAGACATTTATTAAACCCCCTCTCAGTCTTCTCCTCTCCAGACTAAAAGTCCCCAGCAGCTGAAAGATGGGGGGGAAACACCTCCCTTGTGAACAGAGAGCTGGGAGATGGGGGGGGAAACACCTCCCTTGTGAACAGAGAGCTGGGAGATGGGGGGGAAACACCTCCCTTGTGAGCAGAGAGATGGAAAATGGTGGGGGAAACACCTCCCTTGTGAACAGAGAGCTGGGAGATGGGGGGGAAACACCTCCCTTGTGAGCAGAGAGCTGGGAGATGGGGGGGGAAACACCTCCCTTGTGAGCAGAGAGCTGGGAGATGGGGGAAACACCTCCCTTGTGAGCAGAGAGCTGGGAGATGGGGGGGAAACACCTCCCTTGTGAACAGAGAGCTGGGAGATGGGGGGGAAACACCTCCCTTGTGAGCAGAGAGCTGGGAGATGGGGGGGAAACACCTCCCTTGTGAGCAGAGAGCTGGGAGATGGGGGGGAAACACCTCCCTTGTGAGCAGAGAGCTGGGAGATGGGGGAAACACCTCCCTTGTGAACAGAGAGCTGGGAGATGGGGGGGAAACACCTCCCTTGTGAGCAGAGAGCTGGGAGATAGGGGAAACACCTCCCTTGTGAGCAGAGAGCTGGGAGATGGGGGGGGGAAACACTTCCCTTGTGAAAAGAGAGATGGGAGATGGGGGGAAACACCTCCCTTGTGAGCAGAGAGCTGGGAGATGGGGGGGGAACACCTCCCTTGTGAGGAGAGAGATGGGAGATGGGGGGGGAAACACCTCCCTTGTGAGCAGAGAGCTGGGAGATGGGGGGGAAACACCTCCCTTGTGAGCAGAGAGCTGGGAGATGGGGGGAAACACCTCCCTTGTGAACAGAGAGCTGGGAGATGGGGGGGAAACACCTCCCTTGTGAACAGAGAGCTGGGAGATGGGGGGGGAAACACCTCCCTTGTGAGCAGAGAGCTGGGAGATGGGGGAAACACCTCCCTTGTGAACAGAGAGCTGGGAGATGGGGGGGAAACACCTCCCTTGTGAGCAGAGAGGTGGGAGATGGGGGAAACACCTCCCTTGTGAGCAGAGAGCTGGGAGATGGGGGGGGGAAACACTTCCCTTGTGAAAAGAGAGATGGGAGATGGGGGGAAACACCTCCCTTGTGAGCAGAGAGCTGGGAGATGGGGGGGGAACACCTCCCTTGTGAGGAGAGAGATGGGAGATGGGGGGGGAAACACCTCCCTTGTGAGGAGAGAGATGGGAGATGGGGGGGAAACACCTCCCTTGTGAACAGAGAGCTGGGAGATGGGGGGGGAAACACCTCCCTTGTGAACAGAGAGCTGGGAGATGGGGGGGAAACACCTCCCTTGTGAGCAGAGAGGTGGAAGATGGGGGGGAAACACCTCCCTTGTGAACAGAGAGCTGGGAGATGGGGGGAAACACCTCCCTTGTGAACAGAGAGGTGGAAGATGAGGGGGAAACACCTCCCTTGTGAGCAGAGAGGTGGGAGATGGGGGGAAACACCTCCTTTGTGAGCAGAGAGATGGGAGATGAGGGGGGGGAACACCTCCCTTGTGAGCAGAGAGGTGGGAGATGAGGGGGGGAACACCTCCCTTGTGAGCAGAGAGATGGGAGATGGGGGGAAACACCTCCCTTGTGAGCAGAGAGATGGGAGATGAGGGGGGGAACACCTCCCTTGTGAGCAGAGAGGTGGAAGATGAGGGGGGAAACACCTCCCTTGTGAGGAGAGAGATGGGAGATGGGGGGGGAAACACCTCCCTTGTGAACAGAGAGCTGGGAGATGGGGGGGAAACACCTCCCTTGTGAACAGAGAGCTGGGAGATGGGGGGGAAACACCTCCCTTGTGAGCAGAGAGCTGGGAGATGGGGGAAACACCTCCCTTGTGAGCAGAGAGCTGGGAGATGGGGGGGAAACACCTCCCTTGTGAGCAGAGAGCTGGGAGATGGGGGAAACACCTCCCTTGTGAACAGAGAGCTGGGAGATGGGGGGGGAAACACCTCCCTTGTGAGCAGAGAGCTGGGAGATGGGGGAAACACCTCCCTTGTGAGCAGAGAGCTGGGAGATGGGGGGGAAACACCTCCCTTGTGAGCAGAGAGCTGGGAGATGGGGGGAAACACCTCCCTTGTGAACAGAGAGCTGGGAGATGGGGGGGGAAACACCTCCCTTGTGAAAAGAGAGATGGGAGATGGGGGGAAACACCTCCCTTGTGAGCAGAGAGCTGGGAGATGGGGGGGGAACACCTCCCTTGTGAGGAGAGAGATGGGAGATGGGGGGAAACACCTCCCTTGTGAGCAGAGAGCTGGGAGATGGGGGGGGAAACACCTCCCTTGTGAGCAGAGAGCTGGGAGATGGGGGGAAACACCTCCCTTGTGAACAGAGAGCTGGGAGATGGGGGGGAAACACCTCCCTTGTGAACAGAGAGCTGGGAGATGGGGGGGGAAACACCTCCCTTGTGAGCAGAGAGCTGGGAGATGGGGGAAACACCTCCCTTGTGAACAGAGAGCTGGGAGATGGGGGGGAAACACTTCCCTTGTGAAAAGAGAGATGGGAGATGGGGGGGAAACACCTCCTTTGTGAGCAGAGAGCTGGGAGATGGGGGGGGAACACCTCCCTTGTGAGGAGAGAGATGGGAGATGGGGGGGGAAACACCTCCCTTGTGAGGAGAGAGATGGGAGATGGGGGGGAAACACCTCCCTTGTGAACAGAGAGCTGGGAGATGGGGGGGGAAACACCTCCCTTGTGAACAGTGAGCTGGGAGATGGGGGGGGAAACACCTCCCTTGTGAGCAGAGAGGTGGAAGATGGGGGGGGAAACACCTCCCTTGTGAACAGAGAGCTGGGAGATGGGGGGAAACACCTCCCTTGTGAACAGAGAGGTGGAAGATGAGGGGGAAACACCTCCCTTGTGAGCAGAGAGGTGGGAGATGAGGGGGGGAACACCTCCCTTGTGAGCAGAGAGGTGGGAGATGAGGGGGGGAACACCTCCCTTGTGAGCAGAGAGGTGGAAGATGAGGGGGGGAAACACCTCCCTTGTGAGCAGAGAGATGGGAGATGGGGGAGGAAACACCTCCCTTGTGAGCAGAGAGATGGGAGATGGGGGGGGAACACCTCCTTTGTGAACAGAGAGGTGGAAGATGGGGGGCAAACACCTCCCTTGTGAACAGAGAGGTGGAAGATGAGGGGGGGAAACACCTCCCTTGTGAGCAGAGAGATGGGAGATGGGGGGGAAACACCTCCCTTGTGAGCAGAGAGGTGGGAGATGGGGGGGGAAACACCTCCCTTGTGAGCAGAGAGATGGAAAATGGGGGGAAACACCTCCCTTGTGAACAGAGAGATGGGAGATGGGGGGAAACACCTCTCTTGTGAGGAGAGAGCTGGGGGATGGGGGGGAAACACATCCCTTGTGACAGAGAGATGGGAGATGGGGGGAAACACCTCCCTTGTGAGCAGAGAGGTGGGAGATGGGGGGGGAAACACCTCCCTTGTGAGCAGAGAGATGGGAGATGGGGGGGGGAAACACCTCCCTTGTGAGCAGAGAGATGGGAGATGGGGGGGAACACCTCCTTTGTGAACAGAGAGGTGGAAGATGGGGGGCAAACACCTCCCTTGTGAACAGAGAGGTGGAAGATGAGGGGGGGGAAACACCTCCCTTGTGAGCAGAGAGATGGGAGATGGGGGGGAAACACCTCCCTTGTGAGCAGAGAGGTGGGAGATGGGGGGGGAAACACATCCCTTGTGACAGAGAGATGGGAAATGGGGGGAAACACCTCCCTTGTGAGCAGAGAGCTGGGAGATGGGGGGAAACACCTCCCTTGTGAGCAGAGAGATGGAAGATGGGGGAGGAAACACCTCCCTTGTGAGCAGAGAGATGGGAGATGGGGGGGAACACCTCCTTTGTGAACAGAGAGGTGGAAGATGGGGGGCAAACACCTCCCTTGTGAACAGAGAGGTGGAAGATGAGGGGGGGAAACACCTCCCTTGTGAGCAGAGAGATGGGAGATGGGGGGGGAAACACCTCCCTTGTGAGCAGAGAGGTGGGAGATGGGGGGGGAAACACATCCCTTGTGACAGAGAGATGGGAAATGGGGGGAAACACCTCCCTTGTGAGCAGAGAGCTGGGAGATGGGGGGGGAAACACCTCCCTTGTGAGCAGAGAGATGGAAAATGGGGGGAAACACCTCCCTTGTGAACAGAGAGATGGGAGATGGGGGGAAAACACCTCTCTTGTGAGGAGAGAGCTGGGGGATGGGGGGGAAACACATCCCTTGTGACAGAGAGATGGGAAATGGGGGGAAACACCTCCCTTGTGAGCAGAGAGCTGGGAGATGGGGGGGGGAAACACCTCCCTTGTGAACAGAGAGCTGGGAGATGGGGGGGGAAACACCTCCCTTGTGAACAGAGAGCTGGGAGATGGGGGGGAAACACCTCCCTTGTGAGCAGAGAGGTGGGAGATGGGGGGGAAACACCTCCCTTGTGAGCAGAGAGGTGGAAGATGAGGGGGGAAACACCTCCCTTGTGAACAGAGAGGTGGAAGATGAGGGGGGGAAACACCTCCCTTGTGAACAGAGAGGTGGAAGATGAGGGGGGGGAAACACCTCCCTTGTGAACAGAGAGGTGGAAGATGGGTGGGGGGAACACTTTCCCTAAGAGTATTTCCAGAGCTTCCAGGTTTCTGCTCAGTTTACCTCAGCAGGAGGACCAAGACACAGAGCCACAACCTGCCCTTAGTGCCTTGCCTGTTGTGCCTGCAGCCTTCAGCGGTGGAGGTGCTTTGCTTAACACACTGAGGGCCTCCTAAACCCACATCTTTATTCTCCTCCCTTCCCCTTTCAGTCAGCTCATCCTCCCTCAGCTCTGCCACACAGGCAGCTGTCTGTCCCCCTCACAGAAGGGGGAATCCAGGCTGATCTGTGGGGGCACAGCCCCTTAACCCCAGCAGAAAGCCAGAGGGGGAAGAGGAGATGCTTTAAATACGAACAGCAAGCAACCCACTGGAGCTTCATTAAGCAATGTCACTGCCTCAGCTCAGCCTGGGCTACTGAGCTCTGCAATAATTAGCTGTCAGGAGGCAGAAACAGTTCTATTAGGATTCATCCTAATCACTTCCAGACCACTTCTCTTGCAAGGGTTTGCCAAGCTCAGCTTCCTGGGTTTCTTTTCTCCCTTGGCCTGAAATGCTCTTGGGGGGGTGATGCCTCAGCCAGAGCTGGCTGCTGTGCTCAGGGAGTCAGGGAGTCACTCAGCCCCAGCAGGGCAGGCAGTTCTCAGCACTCCCTTCCCTGCCCATAGAATCCTTTTGGGTAGGGGGAGACTTCTCAGGTCATGCAGTCCGACCATTAAGCCAGCACTGCCAGGTCACCACCAAACCATGGCCCTCAGCACCTCATCTCCACAGCTTTCAAACCCTCCTCCACCACCCTGGGCAGCTACATCCAGGCTTTGACAGCCCTTTTGGGGAAGAAATTGCTCCTCATGCCCAAACTAACCCTCCCCTGCTGCAACTTGAGGCTCTTTCCTCTTGTCCTGTCCCTTGTTGCCAATTTCCACCTGGGCCCAACCTCTTTTCAGGGAGCTGGAGAGAGCCAAGAGGTTTCCCCTGAGTCTCTTTCACTTGAGGCTGAACAGTCCCAGTTTTCTCTTCATTCCCTGATGTGACACCTTCTCCTTGGCCTCTCATACCTGCAGCTCAAGGCCTGCCCATCCCATTGCCATCACGACATCCACTTCCCACTGCTTTTGGTTGCTTTTCCCTCCCCTAGTTTACAACTTGCTCAAAGAAATACAGCAGGTCACAGAATCAGAGAATCAATAAGGTTGGAAAAGAGCTCAGAGATCATCAAGTCCAAGCTGTCACCCAACACCTCCTGACAACTAAACCCTGGCTCCAAGTGCCACATCCAATCCCCTCTTCAACACCTCCAGGGATGGGGACTCCACCACCTCCCTGGGCAGCACATCCCAGTGGCCAATTACTCTTGCTGGGAAGAACTTTCTCCTCACCTCCAGCCTAAACCTCCCCTGGCACAGCTTGAGACTGTGTCCTCTTGTTCTGGGGCTGCTTGCCTGGGAGAAGAGACCAACCCCAACCTGGCTACAACCTCCCTGCAGGGAGTTGCAGAAAGCAAGAAGGTCTCCCCTGGGCCTCCTCTTCTCCAGGCTAAGCAACCCCAGCTCCCTCAGCCTCTCCTCCCAGGGCTGTGCTCCAGACCCCTCCCCAGCTTTCTTGCCCTTCTCTGGACACCTTCCAGCAGCTCAACCTCTTTCCTAACCTGAGGAGCCCAGAACTGGACACAGGACTCCAGGTGTGGCCTCAGCAGTGCTGAGCACAGGGCACAAGGACTTCCCTGCTCCTGCTGGCCACACTCTTCCTGCTGCAGGCCAGGATGCCCTTGGCCTTCTTGGCCCCCTGGGCACCCTGCTGGCTCATGTTCAGCCTGCTATCAACCAGTCCCCCCATGTCCCTCTCTGCCTGACTGCTCTCAGCCACTCTGCCCCCAGCCTGTAGCACTGCCTGGGGTTGCTGTGGCCAAAGTGCAGCCCCTGGCACTTGGACTTGTTGAATGCCATCCTGTTGGCCTCTGCCCATCTGTCCAGCCTGGCAAGGTCCCTCTGCAGAGCCCTTCTGCTCTCTAACAGACCATCTCCTGCCCCCAGCTTGGTGTCATCTGCAAACTTACTAATGCTGGACTCAGTCCCCTCCTTCCAGGGGCAGCTGTGGGCACCCCTGCAAAGTCTCCAAGTCACTCTCATGTTCTTTAAAGTTGCTCTGACTGCAGGAGGCTTTTATTACCTGGGCAAATAACCCAGAGGACCTTGCTTCCAGCCTGCCTGTAGCAGCAGAAGATGCTTTCCTGCCTGGGCCCTGCTGTCCCACCTTTCCCCTGGGGAAAATGAAAGCCTTTCCCAGGGCTGCTTATCAAATCAGGGAGGTGGTGGGGAGGAGCCCACTGCCCTTGAAGGAGTTTGGCAGCTTAACTCCTTGAATGGTGGCTGACACTTCCCAGGGCTGCCACCAGAGCCCCATGTCTTTCAAATGCCATTTGAGGAGGGGTGTTTTTCATTCCTGCTCCTGGGGAATGGGAGGTTTTGACATTTCAGTGGCCAGCAAAGTGGTTTCTTGACAGGTGACAACGAAGAAGGTGCAGGGAGAGATCAAACAGCAGAGGTCTCAGCTCTGCTTGGTCGATAGCTTCTCCTTTGCCTGGGTGAGAAAGGAAGTTATTTGTGTTTTATTTCTCTTTCTTATTTCTCATCCCTGTCCCAGATTTCAGAGGGAATATTTTCATCAGAAGACAGCTGCACAGCAAATTCTGCTTCCTCTTGAAAAGGCTTCACAAGTGGAGGGGGGGGTGGGGGGGGGGGTGGGAAATGAACATGACTGTGAGGAAAGACAAGCCAAGGGCAGCCTGTGGAGCCACAGCCTGAGAGCTTTCCAGCATGAGGTTGGCAAAGGCATCCCAGGATCTCCTGCCCCTCGTTGCAGTGGTGTTTGGATTGAACTCTCCCCTCCAGACCAGCCCAGACAGCTTTGAGCAGTAGAACTGGGAGGCTGTGGCTGCTGCAGCTATTCCAGTTCCCTTTCAAGACAGCAGGTGGGAAGAAAACCTCCTTTTGCTGGAGGAAATGTTGCTGGAGGGGCTGAAGTAGCCTTCCTGAGAGTCCTTCCTCAGAGCTCAGTGCCCAGAGATGTGGTTGAGGCCCCAACCCCAGAGACACTGAGAGGCAAACTTGATGGGGCCCTGGGCAACCTGATCTGGATGGAGATGTCCCTGCTGAGTGCAGGGGAGTTGGACAAGATCATAGAATAGAATCAACAAGGTTGGAAAAGACCTCAGAGATCATCAATTCCAACCTCTCACCCAACACCTCCTGACAACTAGCCCTGCCTCCAAGTGCCACATCCAATCCCCTCCTGAACACCTCCAGGGATTGGGACTCCACCACCTCCCTGGGCAGCACATCCGAACAGCTAACAACTCTCTCAGGGAAGAACTTTCTCCTCACCTCCACCCTAAACTTCCCCTGGCACAGCTTGAGACTGTGTCCTCTTGTTCTGGTGCTGCTTGCCTGGGAGAAGAGACCAACCCCTCCATGATTGGAGGTGTTTAGGAGGAGACTTGATAGGGTGCTTGGTGCCATGGGTTAGTTGATTAGGTGGTGTTGGGTGATGGGTTGGATGTGATGATCTTGAAGGTCTCTTCCAACCTGGTTTATTCCATTCCATTCCATTCCATTCCATTCCATTCCATTCCATTCCATTCCATTCCATTCCATTCCACTCCACTCTACTCTACTCTACTCTACTCTATTCTCTTCTAAAGTCATCCAGTCCAACCATTCCCTGACTCTGCCAAGGCTGGAGCTAAACCACGGCCCTCAACACCACACCTCTGCCTCTTTGGAACACCTCCAGGGCTGGAGATTCAACCACCTCCATAAGAAGCCTGTTCCAGCCCTTGAGAAACCATTCAGGGGGTGAACATTTTTTCTAGTCTCCAGCCTAAGCCTGGCACCACTTCAGGCCCTTTCCTCTTGTCCTGTCTCTAGGGAGGAGTGGCCTTCCAGTATCTGAAGGGGGCTCCAAGAAGGCTGGGGAGGGACTGCTCAGGATCTCAGGTAGTGCTAGGACTAGGGGGAATGGAATGAAGCTGGAGGTGGGGAGATTCAGGCTGGAGGGCAGGAGGAAGTTCTTCCCCAGGAGAGTGGTGAAGCCCTGCAATGGGTTGTCCAGGGAGGTGGTTGGGGCCCTGTCCCTGGAGGTGTTTAAGGCCAGGCTGGCTGAGGCTGTGGCCAGGCTGATCTAGTGTGGGGTGTCCCTGCCCATGGCAGGGGGGTTGGAACTGGCTGATCCTTGTGGTCCCTTCCAACCCTGACTGATACTATGATTCCTCACTGCAACCTCCTTGCAGGCAGTTGTAGAGAGCAGTGAGGTCTCCCCTCAGCCTCCTCTTCTCCAGACTCAACCCCCCCAGCTCCCTCCCCAGCCCTGTTCTCCAGACCCCTCCCCAGCTTTGTTTCCCTTGCCTTGCCTCTCCCTCCACACCCCTGTGCCTCGGGTTTCCATGCTGGGAATCTTCCAGCCCTGTCTGAGGGTGACTCCATGGTGTGACAGCAGCAAGTGCCTGGGAGCCCTGGGTTTGAACACGGCCTCAAGCTTTGGGCATGGTAATGGCCAGCCCAGGAGAGAGGAGCTGCCTTTGTTACACCTCTGTCCCTCCTGTGGCTAATAAGCAGGAGTTTCAGCAGCCTAGTTGAGAAGAAGACAAACACAGGATGAAAATACAAAGCACCAAAACCAACCCAGGGCTTTCCTTTTTTCCTTTGCAAATAAACACCAAAGATTCTCAGCTTTGTTTGCTTGCTGCAAGCAACAGAGAAAGATCTTTGCCTGGAGAGCCTCTCCCTGCTGCTGGCCTGGGCTGCTTTTGCTACAGAATCTAATTCATTTGTTTGCCTGGAGAGAAATCCAATAGAGAAGAGCCCAGTGATCAATACCTGGGGTTGGACCAGCAAGCTGCCTGTGCTCAGAAAGAATGAGGCCCAAGGCAGTGAGGCTGAGCTGCCAGGGAGCCAGGCAAAAGCAGCTTGCAGCTTGTAGCTGTAGTTAAGGTAGTTACTGCTTATTTATGTGATGGAGGGCCCTGAGCCTGCCACCCAGCCCTGCCAGGGGCTGTCCAAAGCACAGCAGAAGGATGGAAAGATGGAGAGGCTTTGCAGCAAGGCCAACAGCTGGCTCTGGTGAGGGGAGAGCAGAGGGAGCGTGGAAGTGGCTGCTGTCTGCCAACTAGGAACTGCTGGCAAGTGGTTGCACAGGTGCCAGGGAAAGCACAGAACTGTCAGGGTTGGAAGGGAGCTCAAAGCTCAGCCAGCTCCAAGCCCCCTGCCATGGGCAGGGACACCTCACACCACAGCAGGTTGCTCACAGCCACCTCCAGCCTGGCTGCAAACACCTCCAGCCAGGAGGCTTCCACCACCTCCCTGGGCAGCCTGTGCCAGGCTCTCACCACCCTTCTGGGGAACAACTTCTTCCTCACAGCCAATCTCAATCTCCCCACTTCTACTTTTGCTCCAATCCCCCCCAGTCCTATCCCTCCCTCAACAGTCCCTCCCCAGCTTTCTTGTAGCCCCCTGCAGATCCTGGAAGAGAAGCTAACCTCCCTGACACCCTCAAAAGTCCCTCCCCAGCTTTCTTGGAGCCCCCTTCATAGAAGCAGTTTTGAAGCAGAGCCCTGTCTGGGCCGAGTGGGCACAAAGCAAAGCACTGGGAGGTGAAAGCTAAAGGAAAGAGCCTCGTCCCAAGTTCCAAAAGCCATTGCTGGATGTGGCTGGGAATGTTTTGGTTGTGCCAGCTTCACCTTTAATACACTGAATTCATGAAGCCATGAGCCCAAGCTGTGCCTTGGGTGGTCTTGTATAAGACCATTCACATAGAATCACAGAATTGTCAGGGTTGGAAGGGAGCTCAAGGCTCAGCCAGCCCCAACCCCCTGCCATGCCCAGGGACACCTTACACCACAGCAGGTTGCTCACAGCCACCTCCAGCCTGGCTGCAAACACCTCCAGGCAGGAGGCTTCCACCACCTCCCTGGGCAGCCTGTGCCAGGCTCTCACCACCCTCCTGGGCAACAACTTCTTCCTCACAGCCAATCTCAATCTCCCCACTTCTAGTTCTGCTCCATCCCCCCCAGTCCTATCCCTCCCTGACCACCCTCAAAAGTCCCCTCCCCAGCTTTCTTGCAGCCCCCTGCAGATCCTGGAAGGCCACAAGGAGGTCTCCTGGGAGCCTTCTCCTCTCCAGCCTGCACAACCCCAACTCTCTCAGTCTGTGCTCACAGCAGAGCAGCTCCAGCCCTCTGCTCCTCCTCCTGGCCCTGCTCTGGACACACAAAAGCAGCATTAGAAAGGCAAGAGGGAAAGTGGCTGTGGAAAGAATATGGAGAGCCCTGTCCTCTTCTAGCCCTTCTTTTTGCTGCCTGAGGGTGGTGAGAGCCTGGCACAGGCCTGCCCCAGGGAGGTGGTGGAAGCCTCCTGCCTGGAGGTGTTTGCAGCCAGGCTGGAGGTGGCTGGTGAGCAACCTGCTGTGGTGTGAGGTGTCCCTGGGCATGGCAGGGGGGTTGGAGCTGGCTGAGCCTTGAGCTCCCTCCAACCTTGACAAGTCTATGATTCTGTGATTTCACTCAGCTGGAGCTGAGCACCTCTGGGGCTGTCTGCCTCTCAGTACAAATTTATTAGCACACAAAGCTCTCCAGCAATCTCTGTTAAAAACAAATCCAACGGGAACAGCCACTGCCTCCCTCCCCAAAGCCTCAAGTTCAGGGACTGATAAAGAAAAGAACCCAAACCAAAACAACCACAAACCAGAGCACAAGGAGAAGAAAAAAACTATAGAGGCTTCAAAGAGCTCACTTTGCTGACACACAGAGCAGGAGGCACTAAATAAGTAAATTCTGAGCATGCATAAGCTGATTTGGTGGAAATCCTGGGAGCAAAATCTCCAGCTGAACAAAGAAGCTGGGAGGAGGCTGCCGGGGAGCTCAGCAGCAGGGCTGGGAGCATGTGGCAGGAGCTACCCCGGGGCAAGACAGGCTGGGAGGGGGGCTGGGAGTGCAGAGAAAGAAGCATTTATGAGAGGAAAGGAATCACAGAATCACCAAGGTTGGAAGAGACCTCAAAGATCATCGAGTCCAACCTGAGAGAACTCATGACTAAACCATGGCTCCAAGTGCCACATCCAAGCCCCTCTTGAACACCTCCACCACCTCCCTGGGCAGCACATCCCAGTGGCTAACAACTCTCTCTGGGAAGAACTTTCTCCTCACCTCCAGCCTAAACCTCCCCCTGGCACAGCTTGAGACTGTGTCCTCTTCTTCTGCTGCTGCTTGCCTGGCAGAAGAGACCAACTCCCACCTGGCTCCAACCTCCCTGCAGGGAGTTGCAGAGAGCAAGAAGGTCTCCCCCTGAGCCTCCTCTTCTGCAGGCTAAGCAACCCCAGCTCCCTCAGCCTCTCCTCCCAGGGCTGTGCTCCAGACCCCTCCCCAGCTTTCTTGCCCTTCTCTGGACACCTTCCAGCAGCTCAACCTCTTTCCTAACCTGAGGAGCCCAGAACTGGCCACAGGACTCCAGGTGTGGCCTCAGCAGTGCTGAGCACAGGGCACAAGGACTTCCCCTGCTCCTGCTGGCCACACTCTTCCTGCTGCAGGCCAGGATGCCCTTGGCCTTCTTGACTCCTTGGGCACACTGCTGGCTCCTGTTCAGCTGCTGTCCACCAGTCCCCCCAGGTCCCTCTCTGCCTGGCTGCTCTCAGCCACTCTGCCCTCAGCCTGTAGCACTGCCTGGGGTTGCTGTGGCCGAAGTGCAGCACCTGGCACTTGGACTTGTTGACTCCCATCCTGTTGGCCTCTGCCCATCTGTGCAGCCTGGCAAGGTGCCTCTGCAGAGCCCCTTCCTACCCTCTAACAGATCCACATAATGCCAATCCTTACACCAAACTGGAATGCAGATGTCTGCAATGATCTGAGGTTGAAGGCATGAGTCCCCCCCCTGGCCATCTGAGGTCTTGCCTGAAGGCCTCCTCCCCTCTTGTGGGGTGGGGTTTTTTTTGGTGTCTTCATCATTGGACACTGGGCTTGGCTGGTTCCCTGCACACCTCTGCTTCCAGCAAGCCTTGGTGAGGGAAGGCAGATCTGCCTCAGGCCTGGCCAAGAGCAGCCCAAATACTGCTGCCCTGGGGGGAGTGCAGTGGTGTGTGCAAGGTCTGAAATTCATGGACTCACAGAAGGGATTGGGTTGGAAGGGTTCTCAAAGCTCATCCAGCTCCATCCCCCTGCCATGGGCAGGGATACCTCCCACCAGCCCAGCTTGCTCAGGGTCTCATCCAGCCTGGCCTTGAACACCTCCAAGGTAGGGCACAGCCACAGCCTCCCTGGGCAACCTGTGCCAGAGTTTCCCCACCCTTGATGGAAAGAATTTCTTCCTCATGTCCACTCCTCAGTCTCTCCTCTCCCAGCTCAAAGCCATTGTTCCTCATCCTGGCACCACCCAGAACCTTGTCCAAAGTCCCTCCCCAGCTCTCCTGGAGCCCCTTCAGGCACTGGAAGGTTTCTCTGAGGTCTCCCTGGAGCCTCCTCTTCTCCAGGCTGCACAGCCCCAGCTCTCCCAGCCTGTCCCCACAGGGGAGCTCCTCCATCCCTCTGAGCATCTTTGTGGCCTCCTCTGAGCCTGCTCCAGCAGTCTGAAATCCAAGTCAAACACAAGAACTCACACATCCCCACACACCTCAGGCTGGTAACTGGAGCAGTAGGCAGCTGCAGGCTCTCTCCTGGCTCTTGATTTGTTATCATTCCTTTGCTTTCCCCTGCTTCCAGGAGAATTCACTCAAGCTGGGGAAGGAGGGAGATGACTTGCATGAAGTGGCATGGAAATTCCATCTGTGCTGTCTTTAATATTTATCTGCAGCATCAGAATAGCTCAGCCCATAAATTGCTTTCTGAAGTGATTTGCAAGGCACTGAAAAGACTTCACAGGGGACAGAAACTTTTCCTGCGATGGAGGGGAGCAGGGAGAGTTAGCAGGCAAGGAGAAGGGGCAGCTCCCCTCCCCCTGGGGTCTCTAGCTGCCCATCTCAGTGCTGCTGGTCCATGGGAAGTGGAGAAGCCTAACTGCTCTGGCCCCTTTGCACTTCCCTCTGTGAAGTGCAGTGCTGAATTCATTTCTAATCCTTCCCCAGCAAAAACTCTTGGAGGGCTGTGGAGCACATGAAACATTCATCTCAAGGCCTGCTGCCTAAAGGAAGAGAAGAGGAGGCTGAGGGGAGGCCTTGTTGCTCTCTACAGCTACCTGAAGGGAGCAACCAGTGACAGAAGGAGAGGACACAGCCTCAAGCTGCACCAAGGGGAGGTTCAGGCTGGAGGTGAGGAAGAAATTCTTCCCAGAGAGAGTAATTGGCCATTGGGATGTGCTGCCCAGGGAGGTGGTGGAGTCCCCCATCCCTGGAGGGGGTTTAGGAAGAGCCTGGCTGTGGCACTTGGTGCCATAGTTGGGTTGATCAGATGGTGCTGGGTGATAGGTTGGACCTGGTGATCTCTGAGGTCTTTTCCAACCTGGGATTCAGTGATTTCCAACACACTCAAACCCAGCCTCCAGCACATGCCCTCAGCCCCTGCTCCACCTGCACCTCCTCTGCTGCCATCTTCCACACTGTCAGACCTGATCTGAAATCACAGCATCCTAGTATCAGTCAGGCTTGGAAGGGACCACAGGGATCAGCCAGTTCCAACCCCCCTGCCACGGGCAGGGACACCCCACACTAGATCAGGCTGGCCAGAGCCTGAATGCTCTGAGTGCTGAAGCAGCTCCTCTGGACACAGCATCCTCCAGCCCTGTGTTCCATCCCCTGCATTCCTTTGACTGGGTGTTAAATACAGACCACATCCTCTGGCTGCCTCTCCTTTCTTGCCTTCCCTAACACTCAATCCCAATCAAGCCCCCGCAGAGAGCTTTGGGCAATATTGCCCTGATAAATATTCACCTCCTCTGGCTGTATTTCTGCCTCCTGATTGCCGTTCTTCTTGCTCCTCACATTTGCATGAGAATAAAGCCTCATTGCCGCCCTCCCCGGCGTGCTGTGGCATTTAGGCAGCGACAAAGCTCCCGGAGGCTGCAGGTGATGAACACAGCGCTGCAACAGATGTCCTCAGCCATTAAAAACGGGGGAACACTCTCAGCTGTTAAATAGAGAGCAGTGGACAGTGCTGCTCCTAAGCAGAGCCTTTCCTTGTCAGCTGCTCCCGGGGATCAGATCCCTCCTAAGGCTGCAGCTTCTCATGGAACCATAGACCCATAGAATCAACCAGGCTGGAAAAGAGCTCAGAGACCATCAAGCCCAACCTGGCACCCAGCACCTCCTGACAACTAAACCATGGCACCAAGTGCCACATCCACAGGATCACAGAATCACCAAGGTTGGAAGAGACCTCAGAGGTCATCAAGTCCAAGCTGTCACCACAGACCTCATGGCTAAACCATGGCTCCAAGTGCCACATCCAATCCCCTCTTGAACACCTCCAGTCATGGGGACTCCACCACCTCCCAGGGCAGCACATTCCAATTGGCAATCACTCTCTCTGTGTAGAATTTCCTCCTGACATCCAGCCTAAACCTCCCCTGGCACAGCTTGAGACTGTGTCCTCTTGTTCTGGTGCTGCTTGCCTGGCAGAAGAGACCAACCCCCCCACCTGGCTCCAACCTCCCTGCAGGGAGTTGCAGAGAGCAAGAAGGTCTCCCCTGAGCCTCCTCTTCTCCAGGCTAAAGCAACCCCAGCTCCCCTCAGCTCTCCTCCCAGGGCTGTGCTCCAGACCCCTCCCCAGCTTTCTTGCCCCTTCTCTGGACACCTTCCAGCAGCTCAACCTCTTTCCTAAGCTGAGGAGCCCAGAACTGGACACAGGACTCCAGGTGTGGCCTCAGCAGTGCTGAGCACAGGGCACAAGGACTTCCCTGCTCCTGCTGGCCACACTCTCCCCTGCCTGCAGGCCAGGATGCCCTTGGCCTTCTTGGCCCCCTGGGCACACTGCAGGCTCATGTTCAGCTGCTGTCCACCAGCACCCCCCAGGTCCCTTTCTGCCTGGAAGTAAAAACCTTGGCTGGCTTTAAGCTGGTGGAGATGGATCCTCCCATTTCAGATCCCTCTGCCCCATGGTCAGAGCCCCATTCCAGAGTAAGCAGCTTGAGCACAGCAATGTGCTGTGTGTGAGACTCTGCTTTTAAGCATCATGACCTCGGTCCAGCTCCAACTGCTCCATTTTGCTTCCCTCACTGTGCTCACCACCAGCCCTCTCCTTCAACTCTCAGTTCTGGTGGCAAGAGCCTCCCTTGCAGCTCCTGGGCATGCTGGGCATAGCAGAGTCACAGAATGTTAAGGGTTGGATGGGACCTCCAGAAATCAAATCAGAGCAGGGTCACCCAGAGCAGGTCACACAGGAACACATCCAGGTGGGGCTTGAGAGTCTCCAGAGCAGGAGACTCCACAACCTCTCTGGGCAGCCTGCTCCAGGCCTCCAGCACTCTCACACCAAAGAAGTTTCTCCTCATGTTGAGATGGAACCTCCTGGGCTCCAGGCTGTACCTGCTGTTCCTTGTCCTATCACTGGGCACTACCACAGAGAGCCTGGCACCTTCATCCTGACCCCCACCTCTCAGATATTGCTAGGCATTGCTCAGATCCCCTCTCAGCCTTCTCTTCTCCAGGCTAAACAGCCCCAGGGCTCTCAGTCTTTCTTCACAGCAGAGATGTTCCAGTCCCTTCAGCATTCTAGGAGATCCCCAGAGATCTCTCCAGCAGATCTCTGTCCCTCTTGAATTTGGGAGCCTAAAAAGGACACAGAATCATAGACTTGTCAGGGTTGGGAGGGAGCTCAAGACTCATCCAGTTCCAACCCCCCTGCCTTGGGCAGGGACACCTCACACTACAGCAGGTTGAGCACAGCCACATCAAAACCTCCAGGGATGAGGCTTCCACCCCCTCCCTGGGCAAGCTGTATTGCAGGCTTGTGCTCAGCAGAGCAGAGCAGAGCAGGGGGGGAGAAGAAGCTCTCTGGACCTGCTGGACTCACTTTTGCTGGACAGATCTTTCCTTGATCATTTTTTTCCTTGGCTTATTGAACCTTTTCATTTTCTTTGCCTTTCTTCTTTTTGTCTTTTGTCTTTGTGTCCAAGCTGCAGGGTTGGAAGGGGCTCAGCTGTGAGGTCCAAATGCCTAAAGCCAGAGAGCCTGTAAAACACACATCTGGAGTGGGCTTTGTCCAGCATGAGCATGTCCTCCTGCCCATGACCCCTGTGCTGAGGCAGAGCAAGAGCAGGCTGCCTGAGCCCTAAGGCAGAGCACAGTGAGCAGCTTGGGTTGGAATCACAGAACTGTCAGGGTTGGAAGGGACCTCAAGGATCATCCAGTTCCAACCCCCTGCCTTGGGCAGGGACACCTCACACTACAGCAGGTTGAGCACAGCCACGTCAAAACCTCCAGGGATGAGGCTTCCACCACCTCCCTGGGCAACCTGTATTGCAGGCTTGTTCTGAGCAGAGCAGAGCAGAGCAGAGGAGGAGAAGAAGCTCTCTGGACCTGCTGGACTCACTTTTGCTGGACAGATCTTCCCTTGATCATTTTTTTCCTTGGCTTATTGAACCTTTTCTCTTTCTTTTCCTTTTTTAGTGTCCAAGCTGCAGGGTTGGAAGGGGCTCAGCTGTGAGGTCCAAATGCCTAAAGCCAGAGAGCCTGTAAAACACACATCTGGAGTGGGCTTTGTCCAGCATGAGCATGTCCTCCTGCCCATGACCCCCTGTGCTGAGGCAGAGCATGAGCAGGCTGCCTGAGCCCTTAGGCAGAGCACAGTGAGCAGCTTGGGTTGCAATCATAGAACTGTGAGGGTTGGAAGGGACCTCAAGGATCATCCAGTTCCAATTACCCTGCCTTGGGCAGGGACATCTCACACTACAGCAGGTTGAGCACAGCCACATCAAAACCTCCAGGGATGAGGCTTCCACCTCCTCCCTGGGCAAGCTGTATTGGAGCCTTGTTCTCAGCAGAGCAGAGCAGAGCAGGGGGGGAGAAGAAGCTCTCTGGACCTGCTGGACTCACTTTTGCTGGGCAGATCTTTCCTTGACCATTGACCATTTTTTTCCTTGGCATATTGAACCTTTTCATTTTCTTTGCCTTTCTTCTTTTTGTCTTTTGTCTTTGTCTCCAAGCTGCAGGGTTGGAAGGGGCTCAGCTGTGAGGTCCAAATGCCTAAAGCCAGAGAGCCTGTAAAACACACATCTGGAGTGGGCTTTGTCCAGCATGAGCATGTCCTCCTGCCCATGACCCCTGTGCTGAGGCAGAGCATGAGCAGGCTGCCTGAGCCCTTAGGCAGAACACAGTGAGCAGCGTGGGTTGCAATCATAGAACTGTCAGGGTTGGAAGGGACCTCAAGGCTCAGCCAGTTCCAATTACCCTGCCTTGGGCAGGGACACCTCACACTACAGCAGGTTGAGCACAGCCACATCAAAACCTCCAGGGATGAGGCTTCCACCTCCTCCCTGGGCAAGCTGTATTGGAGCCTTGTTCTCAGCAGAGCAGAGCAGAGCAGGGGGGGAGAAGAAGCTCTCTGGACCTGCTGGGCTGACTTTTGCTGGACAGATCTTCCCTTGACCATTTTTTTCCTTGGCTTATTGAACCTTTTCATTTTCTTTGCCTTTCTTCTTTTTGTCTTTTGTCTTTGTGTCCAAGCTGCAGGGTTGGAAGGAGCTCAGCTGTGAGGTCCAAATGCCTAAAGCCAGAGAGCCTGTAAAACACACATCTGGAGTGGGCTTTGTCCAGCATGAGCATGTCCTCCTGCCCATGACCCCTGTGCTGAGGCAGAGCAAGAGCAGGCTGCCTGAGCCCTTAGGCAGAGCACAGTGAGCAGCTTGGGTTGGAATCACAGAACTGTCAGGGTTGGAAGGGACCTCAAGGCTCAGCCAGTTCCAACCCTCCCTGCCATGGGCAGGGACACCTCACACCACAGCAGGTTGCTCACAGCCACCTCCAGCCTGGCTGCAAACACCTCCAGGCAGGAGGCTTCCACCCCCTCCCTGGGCAAGCTGTATTGCAGGCTTGTTCTCAGCAGAGCAGAGCAGAGCAGAGCAGAGCAGAGCAGAGCAGAGGGGGAGAAGAAGCTCTCTGGACCTCCTGGACTCACTTTTGCTGGACAGATCTTTCCTTGAGAGCTTTTTCCCTTGGCTTATTGAACCTTTTCTCTTTCTTTTCCTTGTTTTTGTGTCCAAGCTGCAGGGTTGGAAGGGGCTCAGCTGTGAGGTCCAAATGCCTAAAGCCAGAGAGTCTGTAAAACACACATCTGGAGTGGGCTTTGTCCAGCATGAGCATGTCCTCCTGCCCATGACCCCTGTGCTGAGGCAGAGCATGAGCAGGCTGCCTGAGCCCTTAGGCAGAGCACAGTGAGATTAATGACACTCTCCCCATCTCCTTTCTCTGCCAGGGATGAGCATATTGGAAATGCTTTGATCAATAGAGATTATGGGGATCAAGCCTTCATCTCCTCTCAGGCCTGGTCTATAATGTGGTTCCCTCTGCTTTTGTTGAGCCTTTAAATGCCTGCCTGTTTCCTTCTGCTTTGATTATTTATCTCCCTAACATCATTAGCTCCCAAGTATGTTTTGGATGGCATCTGTTTGTGTTGCAAGGCACAGGGTAAAGCAGCCCTGATTTTGAATGCTCCTTCTTCACTTGGAAGTGGCTGCAGACAGGTTGGATGGTCTAAAAGGCACAGAATTTGGCTCTGACACAGCTCTTCTGTGCTTCATTATTGGAAGGCTGGGTGGAAAGGGGTTTGGGCTATGAAACTTGGGCTCCACTTCTCCACCTGAGGTCTTTGCTATGCTCTGCTTTTAGAGGAGAGAGAGGAGAGGAGAGGAGAGGAGAGGAGAGGAGAGGAGAGGAGAGGAGAGGAGAGGAGAGGAGAGGAGAGGAGAGGAGAGGAGAGGAGAGGAGAGGAGAGGAGAGGAGAGGAGAGGAGAGGAGAGGAGAGGAGAGGAGAGGAGAGGAGAGGAGAGGAGAGGAGAGGAGAGGAGAGGAGAGGAGAGGAGAGGAGAGGAGAGGAGAGGAGAGGAGAGGAGAGGAGAGGAGAGGAGAGGAGAGGAGAGGAGAGGAGAGGAGAGGAGAGGAGAGGAGAGGAGAGGAGAGGAGAGGAGAGGAGAGGAGAGGAGAGGAGAGGAGAGGAGAGGAGAGGAGAGGAGAGGAGAGGAGAGGAGAGGAGAGGAGAGGAGAGGAGAGGAGAGGAGAGGAGAGGAGAGGAGAGGAGAGGAGGAGGAGGAGAGGAGAGGAGAGGAGAGGAGAGGAGAGGAGAGGAGAGGATAAAATAGAATTAACCAGGTTGGAAGAGACCTTTAAATTTATCCAGTCCAACCTATCACCCAGCACCATCAGATCAACTAAACCATGGCACCAAGTGCCTCAGCCAGGCTCTTCCTAAACACCTCCAGGGATGGGGACTCCACCACCTCCCTGGGCAGCACATCCCAGTGGCCAATCTCTCTTTCTAGGAAGAACTTTCTCCTCACCTCCAGCCTAAACCTCCCCTGGCACAGCTTGAGACTGTGTCCTCTTGTTCTGCTGCTGCTTGCCTGGCAGAAGAGACCAACCCCCACCTGGCTCCAGCCTCCCTGCAGGGAGTTGCAGAGAGCAAGAAGGTCTCCCCTGAGCCTCCTCTTCTGCAGGCTAAGCAACCCCAGCTCCCTCAGCCTCTCCTCCCAGGGCTGTGCTCCAGACCCCTCCCCAGCAAGCCAAGTCAGAGGCAAGCAGTGGCTACAGGATTTAATAGCAGTAATTGCCTCCCAGGGTGAAATCAAACATCCAGATCACCGAGATGTCCTGCTCTGCTTTCATAAAAGCCATTTAATTCAAGGGGCAGGAGGGCAGGGAAGTTGCCCAGGGGAAGGTAAGAGATGTAAATTGCAAATGTAATGGGTTATGGGGGCACATTAGGCCCAGCAGGTCTGCCAGGTGTGATTAAGCTCAATCCCTTCACAAAAGGATAATTGTCCTCATTGTAGATCAGCAAAATAAAACCTTCAGTTGCTCTTGGCTCAGCACTAAGCCACTTCTAGATGCTGCTACTGTCCAAGTCAAAATTCACTTTTGCCCTCTGATGGTATCACAATATCACAGCACCAAGGTTGGAAGAGACCTCAAAGATCATCAAGTCCAACCTGTCACCACAGACTTCATGACTAAACCATGGCACCCAGTGCCACATCCAATCCCCTCTTGAACACCTCCAGGGATGGGGACTCCACCACCTCCCTGGGCAGCACATTCCAGTGGCTAACAACTCTCTCTGGGAAGAACTTTCTCCTCACTTCCAGCCTAAACCTCCCCTGGTGCAGCTTGAGACTGTGTCCTCTTGTTCTGGTGCTGGTTGCTAGAGAGAAGAGACCAACCCCCAGCTGGCTCCAACCTCCCTGCAGGTAGCTGTAGAGGGCAATGAGGTCTCCCCTGAGCCTCCTCTTCTGCAGGCTAAGCAACCCCAGCTCCCTCAGCCTCTCCTCCCAGGGCTGTGCTCCAGACCCCTCCCCAGCTTTCTTGCCCTTCTCTGGACCCCTTCAAGTCTCTCAATGTCCTTCTTAAACTGAGGAGCCCAGAACTGGACACAGGACTCCAGGTGTGGCCTCAGCAGTGCTGAGCACAGGGCACAAGGACTTCCCTGCTCCTGCTGGCCACACTCTTCCTGCTGCAGGCCAGGATGCCCTTGGCCTTCTTGGCCACCTGGGCACACTGCTGGCTCATGTTCAGGCAGCTGTCAATCAGCACCCCCAGGTCCCTCTCTGTTTGGCAGCTCTCAGCCACTCTGTCCCCAGCCTGTAGCTCTGCCTGGGGTCATTGTGTCAAAAGTGCAGCACTCAGCACTTGAACTTGTTGAATGCCATCCTGTTGGCCTCTGCCCATCTGTCCAGCCTGGCAAGGTCCCTCTGCAGAGCTCTCCTACCCTCTAACAGATCCACATCCACCTGGCACTTGGATGGCTGAACAGCCTTACTTCTGTTCACTTGAGTTTTATTCCTCTTGCCTGAAAACCATCAGAGGAGATTAGTTACACTGGCTTGAGCCACTCAGCAAACAGCTGGGCAAGAGCTGGGCTGGAGTGATGCTGCCTCTGGACTATCCTGTCTCTAACATTCTATGAAGAGGGAGAGGCATTTGGTTTATGCAGCTCTTCTAGGGCAGGCCGCACAGGAACATATCCACAGGTGGCTTCTGAATGCCTGCAGAGATGGAGACTTCACCACCTCTCTGGGCAGCCTGCTCCACTGCTCCATCACCCTTACACTACAGAAGTTCCTCCTCCTGCTTAAGTGGAACTTCCTCTGCTCAGGTTTGTGCCCCTTACCCCTTGTCCTGTCCCTGGGCACCACTGGCAAGTCCTGGCCCTATCCTCCTTGGATGCCCAAGACTGGTCTGACACAGCAGAAAGCTGCAGTTTAGGGTAGGAAACAGCAACCAACATTGCAACTGGAGAGCTAGAGCAGGGGTGAGCAGTGGGGTGGGCAGAGAGCAGGAGGGGACAGCTGGGAAGCCAGGCTTGGGAAGCCAGGCTGAGCAGGGGTGAAACCCCACAGGAGGCTGCTGGGTGGGGAGAGCTTTGCCCAAGGAGGTGTTCCACTACCAGCAGAAGCACAGGCCCATGATCACAGAGCAGGCAGTGGGAGACATTCATAGCACCCAAGGGAGTGAGGAAGGACCTGAGTAGCTTTCCTTCCCTCTCCTTCCATTCCCTATTAGCTCCAGCTCAGTGTTATTAAACCTGATACCATGGCCACAGGTATTGGGTGGTGCTGGCTCCAGGCCTGCTGCTGAAACCAATGGTTCCCTCTTGGCTGCTTTTAAAACCTTCCACTAAGCACAACACACAAATAATAAAACCAGGAGCATCACTAGGAGAATCTCAGAGCCTCTCTGGGCCAATTTCCTCCTGCTTTGTTTCCTTTGCACAGTCTGGTTAGGGCAATCAAACAATCTGGGGCTTGCTAATGACCCTGCTTCATCTCCTCTCCCAGGGCTGCAGGCATTAAATGTCATTCTCCTGAAGCAGGCTGCATCTCCTTAGCCTCTTGGCTTTATCCTCCATCTCCCAGGCTGGATTTAAAGGCAGTGGCAAGAGCAGCAGAACAGTTGGACTGGATGATCACAGAGGTCTTTTCCAACTGCAACCACTCTATAGCAGCAGTTTGAGATGCTGAAGGGTTTATTTCTGTCTCCTTTCATCTTTGGCTCTGTGCATTCACCCCAGACAAAGAGCATAGAGGTACAGGCACCTTAGAAAAGGGAGCAGACTGCTTGTTGGAAGAAGCAGCCCTGGGTGCCTTTGAAGGTGCTCTGAAAACCCACAGCAGAGCAGGATGTTAGATCCAGACCTTGTGATCCTTAGCAGTTCTCACAGAATAGAATCTTAGCATCATTTCAGGTGGAAGAGCTCTTTCAGGTCGTGATCACAGCATCACAGTTCATTACAGGTTGGAAGGGACCTCCAGAGATCACCCAGTCCAATCCCCCCCTGCCAAAGCAGGGTCACCCAGGGCAGTCTGCACAGGAATGCATCCAGGCAGCTTGGGAATGTGTCCAGAGAAGGAGATTCCAGAGCATGAGACTGAACACATCTAAGGGCCAGGTTCTACACATTGGCCACAACCACCCCAGGCAGTGTTACAGGCTGGGGGCAGAGGGGCTGAGAGCAGCCAGGCAGAAAGGGACCTGGGGGGACTGGTGGACAGCAGCTGAACAGGAGCCAGCAGTGTGCCCAGGGGGCCAAGAAGGCCAAGGGCATCCTGGCCTGCAGCAGGAAGAGTGTGGCCAGCAGGAGCAGGGAAGTCCTTGTGCCCTGTGCTCAGCACTGCTCAGGCCACACCTGGAGTCCTGTGTCCAGTTCTGGGCCCCTCAGGTTAGGAAAGAGGTTGAGCTGCTGGAAGGTGTCCAGAGAAGGGCAAGAAAGCTGGGGAGGGGTCTGGAGCACAGCCCTGGGAGGAGAGGCTGAGGGAGCTGGGGTTGCTTAGCCTGCAGAAGAGGAGGCTGAGGGGAGACCTTCTTGCTCTCTGCAAGTCCCTGCAGGGAGGTTGGAGCCAGGTGGGGGTTGGTCTCTTCTCCCAGGCACCCAGCAGCAGAACAAGAGGACACAGCCTCAAGCTGTGCCAGGGGCGGTTTAGGCTGGAGGTGAGGAAGAGAGATTGGCCACTGGAATGTGCTGTCCAGGGAGGTGGTGGAGTCCCCATCCCTGGAGGTGTTTAGGAAGAGCCTGGCTGAGGCACTTGGTGCCATGGTTGAGTTGATCAGAGGCTGCTGGGTGATAGGTTGGGCTTGGTGATTGGGAAGGTCTTTTCCAACCTGGTTCATTCTGTATTCTACCCAGCAGTGGCTGGCAGCTGAACTGACTGCAGAGCAGCAGTGTGCTGCTGGGCAGTGGGAGGCACCCCCAGCACCACATGCTGCTGCTGCTGGTGTCCCCAGCTGGGCTGCTGCCCATGCCTGCTGCTGTGCCATGGGCAGCCAAGACAGTCTGTGCTTCTTCCATCAGGAGCTCAGACAAACAATCACCTAAAATCACACCCACACACAGTATCACTGAGGTTGGAAAGGACCTCGAGGATCATCAAATCCAACCTATCAACACAGACCCCATGCCTAGACCATGGCACCAAGTGCCACATCCAATCTCCCCTTGAACGCCTCCAGGGTCGATGACTCCACCACCTCCCTGGGCAACCCGTTCCAATGCCGAACGACTCGCTCGGTGAAGAACTTCCTCCTCACCTCGAGTCTAAACCTCCCCTGGCACAGCTTGAGACTGTGTCCTCTTGTTCTGCTGCTGGTTGCCTGGGAGAAGAGGCCAACCCCTTCCCGGCCACAACCACCCCTCAGGTAGTTGTAGAGAGCAATGAGGTCACCCCTGAGCCTCCTCTTCTCCAGGCTAAACAATCCCAGCTCCCTCAGCCTCTCCTCATAGGGCTTGTGCTCAAGGCCTCTCCCCAGCCTTGTTGCCCTTCTCTGGACACCTTCAAGTCTCTCAATGTCCTTCTAAAACTGAGGGGCCCAGAACTGGACACAGGACTCAAGGTGTGGCCTAACCAAAGCAGAGTACAGGGGCACAATGACCTCCCTGCTCCTGCTGGCCACACTATTCCTAATGCAGGCCAGGATGCCATTGGCCTTCTTGGCCACCTGGGCACACTGCTGGCTCATATTCAGGTGGCTGTCGATCAGCACCCCCAGGTCCCTCTCTGTTTGGCAGCTCTCAGCCACTCTGCCCCCAGCCTGTAGCTCTGCATGGGATTGCCGTAGCCAAAGTGCAGCCCCTGGCACTTGGACTTGTTGAATGCCATCCCATTGGCCTCTGCCCATCTGTCCAGTCGGTCGAGGTCCCTCTGCAGAGCCTTTCTACCCTCTAACTGACTAACATCTGCCCCTAACTTTGTGTCATCTGCAAACTTGCTGATGACTGACTCTACCCCTTCATCCAAATCAAAATATCTTGACTGAGACCATTTGTGGACCTTGTGGCCATCATAGAATCATAGAATCAGTAAGGTTGGGAAAGACCTCAAAGATCATCAAGTCCAACCTGTCACCCAGAATCATTTAGGTTGGGAAAGACCTTCAGGATGACTGACTCCAAGCATCAACCCCACTTTGCCAAGCCCACTGCTGAGCTGTACCCCCAAGCACCAGATAGTTTCATAGTTTCATAGTTTCATTCAGGGTTGGAAGGGACCACAAGGATCATCTAGTTCCAACCCCCCCTGCCATGGGCAGGGACACCCCACACTAGATCAGCCTGCCCAGAGCCTCAGCCAGCCTGCCCTTAAACACCTCCAGGGACAGGGCCTCGACCACCTCCCTGCACAACCCATTCCAGGGTTTCACCACTCTCATGGGGAAGAACCTCCTCCTCACATCTAGCCTGAATCTCTCCACCTCCAGCTTCATTCCATCTGCACTGCCTTTAAACCCCTCCAAGGATGGGGACCCCACCACCTCCCTGGGTCAATGCCTGGCAACCCCTTCAGTGAAGAAATCTTTCCTACTGCCCAGCCTGAACCTTCCCTGGTGCAGCTTGTGGCCATCCCCTTTGGCCTGTCCCTGTCATGCTCACACCTTGGGCCTCACATGGCCAAGCTTCCTCGCCCAGTGGAAGCAGAGGGATGTTTTGGGGAAGCCTTTTATCTGTTGCTCACTCAAGGATGAGAGCAGGCAGCCAGGGAGAAGTGTAGGTGTGCTCAGTGCCCTGAAGCTATCACTTTGTTACTCCAGGCAGAGAAAAAGTTCTCAGGAGAAGGCAATTGTGACTAGAGGTTGAAGTTCACCTTCAGGCTGTGTTGGTTGGTAGCTCTCTTTTCACAGGAGGGCTCCTGGGGACAGCTAAAATCCTTTCTTAGACCAAGAACTCTCTTTTCAGCCTTTCCTTGGACAATGGGGCTGATGCTCTGCCACTGTGAAGCAACCTCATGCAAAACAGACAGGAGGCTTCCTCCCTCTGCCTTCCTCCCTCTGCCTTCCTCCCTCTGCCTTCCTCCCTCTGCTTTCCTCCCTCTGCCTTCCTCCTCATGTGGCTTCAAGAGCAAAAATGCTTGAACAGAGAAGAAAAGGGGAAACAAGATCAACCTTCTAATCCCACTTCAAAGGCTGTGTGGGAACAGCAGCCTCAATAGATGCATTTAACTGCTTGGAGGGTGAGCTGCACCCTCTCTGTGTGCCACGGGCTGCAGAGGGAGCAGGGCTGCAGAGGGAGCAGGGCTGCAGCCTCTCCTCCCTGCCAGAGCCTTTCTGAGGGGTGGCCATGCTCAGGGAATTCTTCTTCTCCTGACAATCTTTAGTCCCTTGCTGAAAGGAGAATCCTCTCTCTGGTCTTTAGCTCCAAAGCCTACCCAAAGGTCATGTGTAACAGCAGGGCTGGTGGCTTCCTGCATGGTGACAGTGCCACACTCCCAGGGAAGGTGCCAGGGCAGGGCAGGGAGCTGTGTCTGGAGGTGGCTCATGTCTACCACAGAATCACCAAGGTTGGAAGAGACCTCAAAGATCATCAGGTCCAAGCTGTCACCACAGACCTCATGACTAAACCATGGCTCCAAATGCCACATCCAATCCCCTCTTGAACACCTCCAGGGATGGGGACTCCACCACCTCCCTGGGCAGCACATCCCAATGGCTAACAACTCTCTCAGTGAAGAACTTTCTCCTCACCTCCAGTCTAAACTTCCCCTGGTGCAGCTTGAGACTGTGTCCTCTTGTTCTGGTGCTGGCTGGCTCTGCTTTCCTTTCCCCAGTTCACAGAGTCTGTGCCAGAGAAACACAGAATCAAGGAATGCACTGGGGTGGCAGGGACCTCCAGAGGTCATCTTGTTCAACACCCCTGCAGACAGCAGGGACATCCCCAACTATATTGCTCAGGGTCCCCTCAAGCCTGGCACTGAATGCCTCCAGAGGTGAGGCCTCCACCACATCCCTGGGCAACCTGTTCCAGTGTCTCACCACCCTCATTGTGCAGAACATCCTCCTGATGTCCAACCTAAATCTCCCTTTCTCTGGTTTCAAACCATTACCCCTTGTCCCCTCACTGTGAGCCCTCCAAAAGTGACCTGAAAGCTCCCTTCAGGCACTGGCAGGCTGCTCTAAGGTCATAGTATCATAGTATCAGTCAGGGTTGGAAGGGACCACAAGGATCATCTAGTTCCAACCCCCCTGCCATGGGCAGGGGACACCCCACACTAGATCAGGCTGCCCAGAGCCTCAGCCAGCCTGGCCTTAAACACCTCCAGGGTTGGGGCCCCAACCACCTCCCTGGACAACCCATTGCAGGGCTTCACCACTCTCATGGGGAAGAACCTCCTCCTCACATCTAGCCTGAATCTCCCCACCTCCAGCTTCATTCCATTCCCCCTAGTCCTATCACTGCCTGAGAGCCTGAGCAGTCCCTCCCCAGCCCTCCTGTAGCCCCCTTCAGATCCTGGAAGGCCACAATGAGGTCACCTGGGAGCCTTCTCTTCTCCAGACTGAACAGCCCCAACTCCTTCAGTCTGTCCTCATAGGAGAGGTGCTCCAGCCCTCTGATCATCCTGGTAGCCCTTCTCTGGACAGGTTCCCCTCTCTCCATCTCTGGCCATACTGATTGGATGCAGTCCAGGCTGACTTTGACCTTCTGGGCTGCCAGAGCAGTTGGTTTTCCATTTCACTCAGGGAGACACCACAGGAGCAAGCTAGGAGTAACAGCTGCTCTGAACACAGTGTCACTGGGGAGGGGTCTGGAGCACAGCCCTGGGAGGAGAGGCTGAGGGAGCTGGGGTTGCTTAGCCTGCAGAAGAGGAGGCTCAGGGGAGACCTTCTTGCTCTCTGCAACTCCCTGCAGGGAGGTTGTAGCCGGGGGGGGTTGATCTCTTCTCCCAGGCAAGCAGCACCAGCACAAGAGGACACAGTCTCAAGCTGTGCCAGGGAAGGTTCAGGCTGGAGGTGAGGAAGAAGTTCTTCCCAGCAAGAGAGATTGGCCACTGGGATGTGCTGCCCAGGGAGGGTGGTGGAGTCCCCATCCCTGGAGGTGTTTAGGAAGAGCCTGGATGAGGCACTTGGTGCCATGGTTGAGTTGATCAGATGGTGCTGGGTGAGAGGTTGGACTTGATGATCTCTGAGGTCTTTTCCAACCTGGTGAATTCTATTCCATTCCATTCCATTCCATTCTTATTCCATTCCATTCCATCCTATCCTATCCTTTCCTATCCCATCCCATCCCATCCCATCCCATTCCATTCTATTCTACTCCATTCCATTCCATTCCATTCCATTCCATTCCATTCCATTCCATTCCATTCTTATTCCATTCCATTCCATCCTACCCTATCCTATCCTTTCCAATCCAATCCTATCACATCCCATTCCATTCCATTCTATTCTGTTCTACTCCATTCCATTCTATTCCATTCCATTCCATTCCATTCCATTCCATTCCATTCCATTCCATTCCATTCGCTTTTGAAGAGGCACAGAAGAAGATTCACACTTCAGGCTCTGACAAAGGCAAGAGAGGCTGTGTCTGCTAGAAATGCCTTCATTTAAGCTGCAGGAAAACTGCTGCACCCCAGTGATCCCACAGCAAAGCAAAGCAGCCAAAGAAGGAGGTTAGGCAGTGCCAGCTTGCTGCTCCCAAGGAGCCTGGTCAAAGGATTACCCCATCAAAATGATTGGGCTCTGTGTGTGTGTGTCAAGAGGGAGCTTTCAGGGCTTAAAAAGAGGCTCAGAAAATGTGAGCTGCACCCAAGAAAAGGTTTCTGCTGGAAAACACAGCAACAACCACCACAACAAAAGCCATTTCTTGGCTGAGGAGTTGTGTTTGGGGGCCAAAAAGCTGTTGCATTTTTGATGAGGGATCAATGTTTGCAGGGAATCAACCATAACAGACAGACAGCAACCCATCCCCCAAAATAAAGAAGCTCTCAGTCCTCATCAGAGCAAAGGTTTGATGTGGAAAGAGCAGGTGAAGGGTAAGGAAAACACAAAGCCAGACACAAATATCCACCAGTTCTAGGAGAGTTCTCTCCACAAGGGACTGGTTTACCAGCAGGCAGTGAGAGAAATCAATCTGACAAGCAGGCAGGGATATGACCTGCACTGCCCCTCCCCCCCTGCTCTGCACTGCCTGAACCTCCTCTGCCTCCCACCTTGGTGCCCACACTGACCTCTGCCAAACCTGCAGAGCATCCACAGCAGAAGGATCTCCTCTCTGGGGTGGGGGGCTCTTCTCTCAGGCAAGCAGCACCCAAACAAGAGGACACAGTCTCAAGCTGTGCCAGGGGAGGTTTAGGCTGGAGGTGAGGAGGAAGTTCTTCCCAGAAAGAGGAATTGGCCATTGGGATGTGCTGCCCAGGGAGGTGGTGGAGTCCCCATCCCTGGAGGTGTTCAAGAGGGGATTGGATGTGGCACTTGGAGCCATGGTTTAGTCAGGAGGTCTGTGGTGATAGGTTGGACTTGATGATCTCTGAGGTCTTTTACAACCTTACAACTGAAGGAGTTGGGGCTGTTCAGTCTGCAGAAGAGAAGGCTCTGAGGTGACCTCATTGTGGCCTTCCAGGATCTGAAGGGGGCTACAGGAAGGCTGAGGAAGGACTTCTCAGGATCTCAGGGAGTGATAGGACTAGGGGGAATGGAATGAAGCTGGAGGTGGGGAGATTGAGGCTGGAGGGGAGGAGGAAGTTCTTCCCCATGAGAGTGGTGAAGCCCTGCAATGGGTTGTGCAGGGAGGTGGTTGAGGCCCCAGCCCTGGAGGTGTTTAAGGCCAGGCTGGCTGAGGCTCTGGCCAGGCTGATCTAGTGTGGGGTGTCCCTGCCCATGGCAGGGGGGTTGGGACTAGCTGATCCTTGTGGTCCCTTCCAACCCTGACTGATACTAGGATACTATGATACTATTGATTCTATGATTCCTTCCACCATGAATCTATATCTGCTTCTAAAGAGATAGATGACCAAAAGGGCTAGGGCTAGGACCTTGCCTTGGCTAGGGCCAGAATCCAGCTCCTCACCTCCTCAGCAAAGAGTTCTGTAGCAGAGGTGGGGGTCTGGTATTGAGTGTCACACAGGAGGGACTGGGAAGTGCTGGAGATGAGGATGCTGAGGGGCCTGGAGCATCTCTGTGAGGAGCAAAGGCTGAGAGCCCTGGGGCAGCTGAAGCATCTCTCTTATGAGGAAAGACTGAGAGCCTTGGGGCTGCTGAGCCTGGAGCAGAACAGCCTCAGAGGGGATCTGAGCAATGCATACAAATGTCTAAAGGGTGGAGGTCATGAGGATGGGACTGGGCTCTGTTCAGAGATCCCCAGAGACTGGCCAAGGGGCAGTGGGGACAAACTAGAACTCAGAAGGTTTCAGTTGAACTTAAGGGGAAACAATTACTTACTTTGAGGGTGCTGGAGGCCTGGGGCAGGCTGCCCAGAGAGGTTGTGGAGTCTCCTGCTCTGGAGCCTTTCCAAACCTGCCTGGACGTGCTCCTGTGCAGCCTGATCAAGGCATTCTTGTGTCACTAGGAGATGTGGACCCAGTGATCTCCAAAGCTCCTTTCCAAGCCTTACCATTCCGTGGTCATGATGAGAGCACTCTCACCAGGGGCTATTTTGCATCCTCTTCAGGTGCTCATTTAAGCAGAGTTGTGCTGAGCTCTGTCTGATGTGTCACAGCCTTAGCTCTGTGATGCAAAATGGCCTGCAGTCAGTTGTGCTGAGCATGATGGAAAGTGATTTTTCCAGGGTAGGTGATCAGGACCACACTGACAACAGCCAGGACCCATGGTGCTGAAGGTAAGAAGGTAAATGCCTAATGAGCAGCAGCTAAGTGGCTTCAGGGAAGGCAGTCAAGGCTGCTGGTGATCCTTTATCACTGGTATTGCAGCACCACCTATATGTCCCTGGCACTGAGCACAACTCTGTGCCATCAGGCCCTGAAGAACCACAAAATGCAAGAGGTGTGCTGTGGTTCAAGATTAAAGCACTGAATGCAGATGTAAGCAATGTAGAGAGTCAGAGAATCACAGAGTTGGTTGGGTTGGAAAAGTCCTCCAAGCTCATCCAGTCCAACCATCAACCCAGCACCACCATGGCCACTAACCCATGGCCCCAAGCGCCATGGCCACAGGGTTCTTGACCACCTCCAGGGCTGGGGACTCCACCACCTCCCTAGGCAGCCTGTGCCAATCAGTAGAATCACACAGAGAATCACAGAGTCAC
>NW_027143033.1:50000-54338 GCF_026170545.1 Melanerpes formicivorus | reverse complement strand
ATATAAGAGCTGAACCAATCCTTTTGCCTTGGGTGAGAGGAGCAGCTAACGCCTCTGGGAGGGTTTTCGTTTCCCCTTGGCATCAAGATTCTACCTACAGCTGCTCCAGGCATGGGGCTCTGAAGTGGATCACTCACAAGGGGAGACCATCACAGTATCACAGTATCACTAAGGTTGGAAGAGACCTCAAAGATCATCAAGTCCAACCTGGCACCACAGACCTCATGACTAAACCATGGCTCCAAGTGCCACATCCAATCCCCTCCTGAACACCTCCAGGGATGGGGACTCCACCACCTCCCTGGGCAGCACATTCAAATGGCTAACAACTCTCTTGCTGGGAAGAACTTTTCTCCTCACCTCCAGCCTAAACCTCCCCTGGCACAGCTTCAGACTGTGTCCTCTTGTTCTGCTGCTGCTTGCCTGGCAGAAGAGACCAACCCCCACCTGGCTACAACCTCCCTGCAGGGAGTTGGAGAGAGCAAGAAGGTCTCCCCTGAGCCTCCTCTTCTCCAGGCTAAGCAACCCCAGCTCCCTCAGCCTCTCCTCCCAGGGCTGTGCTCCAGACCCCTCCCCAGCTTTCTTGCCCTTCTCTGGACACCTTCCAGCAGCTCAATATCTTTCCTGACCTGAGGAGCCCAGAACTGGACACAGGACTCCAGGTGTGGCCTCAGCAGTGCTGAGCACAGGGCACAAGGACTTCCCTGCTCCTGCTGGCCACACTCTTCCTGATGCAGGCCAGGATGCCCTTGGCCTTCTTGGCCAGCTAGGCACACTGCAGGCTCATGTTCAGGCAGCTGTCAACCAGCACCCCCAGGTCCCTTTCTGCCTGGCTGCTCTCAGTCACTCTGCCCCCAGCCTGTAGCTCTGCCTGGGGTTCTTGTGTCCAAAGTGCAGCCCCTGGCACTTGGACTTGTTGCATGCCATCACCTGCCAACAAGAGGGAATCAGCCTGATTGAGGCAAGCAGATGCCTGCAGCCCTGTGATTAGAGCTGCACAAATAGCCCAGGGTTCACTTCACTGCCCAAAAGCCACAAAAGAGGGGAAAAATACTCCTTTTCCCTTCCCCCTCTCTTTTCTTTTCCTGCCCAGATAAGCTCCTCAACACAATTCCCTTCGAGTCAGCTGATGTAGTCTGTGCTGTCTGCAGTGAATTCTTTCAGCTGCCTTTCAAATTGGAGCTTCTTAGCTTGCTGGTTTGGTTTGGTTTGGTTTTGCATTCCCTCTTGTGTGAGTGAGAGGGCCTTGGGCACCACCCCCTCAAAATATCCTTCAGGAAAGGATGAAATGGGAAATTTCAACTTCTGAGCTTCTTTGTTCCCCCCCTGAAGCAGTCAAATGGCTGTGAGGTGGATGTGCAAAGGCATCTATTGAATCACCCCAGCTCCTGAATGCTCACCAGCCCAAACACTCCAGCTCTGCTTTTCTCTTTGCTCCTTTGCCTTCCCTTTTGCCTGCTCTCTGTTAAACTCCCACCTCAGGACCCCATGGCCATGCTGAGCACCCTGAAGGAGTGATGCCAGCCAGATAAACACCACAGCCCCATCACCCAGTGCCTGCAATCCACACCTCTGCTTCATCTCTTCTGCTCCTTCTTGCTCTCCCCAACTCCCTGAAGAGAGGTTGGAGCCAGGTGGGGGTTGGTCTCTTCTGCCAGGCAAGCAGCAGCAGAACAAGAGGACACAGTCTCAAGCTGTGCCAGGGGAGGTTTAGGCTGGATGTCAGGAGGAAATTCTACACAGAGAGAGTGATTGCCCATTGGGATGTGCTGCCCAGGGAGGTGGTAGAGTCCCCATCCCTGGAGGTGTTTATGAGGAGACTTGATAGGGTGCTTGGTGCCATGGGTTAGTTGATCAGATGGTGTTGGGAGATAGGTTGGACTTGATGATCTTGAAGTTCTCTTCCAACCTGGTCTATTCTATTCTATTCTATTCTATTCTATTCTATTCTATTCTATTCTATTCTATTCTATTCTATTCTATTCTCTCTGTTTGCACTTACAGCCTGCAAAGCCAATCAGAGCCTGGACTGCAGCAGGAGAAGTGTGGCCAGCAGGGCAAGGGAGGTGATTCTCCCTCTCTGCTCAGCTCTGGGGAGACCCCACCTGGAGTACTGCCTCCAGTTCTGGAGCCCCTATGGCAAGAGGGATCTGGAGGTGCTGGAAGGTGTCCAGAGAAGGGCCACAAGGATGATCAGAGGGCTGGAGCACCTCTCCTACGAGGACAGACTGAAGGAGTTGGGGCTGTTCAGTCTGCAGAAGAGAAGGCTCTGAGGTGACCTCATTGTGGCCTTCCAGTATCTGAAGGGGGCTCCAAGAAGGCTGGGGAGGGACTGCTCAGGCTCTCAGGGAGTGATAGGACTAGGGGGAATGGAATGAAGCTGGAGGTGGGGAGATTGAGGCTGGAGGGGAGGAGGAAGTTCTTCCCCATGAGAGTGGTGAAGCCCTGGAATGGGTTGTCCAGGGAGGTGGGTTGAGGCCCCAGCCCTGGAGGTGTTTGAGGCTAGGCTGGCTGAGGCTGTGGCCAGGCTGATCTAGTGTGGGGTGTCCCTGCCCATGGCAGGGGGGTTGGAACTGGCTGATCCTTGTGGTCTCTTCCAAGCCTGACTGATTCCATGATTCTATGATCTCAGAGGTCTGTTCCACCCTGAATGATTCCATGGAAGTTTTGCCTCTCAGGACTGCAGTGACATTCTGCCAGCCAAGCCCCACTGCCTTTGATCACCACAAAGCCCTCCAGTTCACTGGGTGACCTTAAACAAACCATTTAACTTCTTATGTGCTCGTCAACCCAGCTGGAAAACTTCACACCCAGCCCCATCCAGCAGGCAAACTTCCAGCAAGCCACATGCAGGGCTTGCATCTGAGCTGTCCTGGGGGAAATAAAGCACAAATGAAAACTGCAAACCATCATCAAGCCCATAATGAATGTTTTAAACACAGGCTGCAGCCTGGAGAGAAGGTTGAGCTTTAAGCACCAAGCCAGCCAGGCTCTCAGTTAACTTCTTTGTGCATTTGGGTTTTGGGGTATTTTGGGCTGGAGTTTAGCCCCTGCTCAAACTCTTCCCACAGCTCAGTCTCTGCATGAATCCTTGCTACTTTTTATACCCTGACCATATGGGTTGGATGAACTAATGATGAGCTGACAGGGAGCTGCACCGTGCTCTCCATCTCAATGATTTCACCCTGATGGATCTGTCACCTTCAGGCTTAACCAGCACCACTCAGCTCCCCCTGCACTGGCAGAAGAGAGCTCTGCACACCCAGCCACACAGCATCTCACAGAGCATCAAGTGGGGGGTAAGGCAGCTCCAAAGATCATCCCAGTCCAACCCCCATCCTGCCAGAGCAGGAGCACCCAGGGCAGCTCACAGAGGAGCACATCCAGGGAGGGTGGTGCTTGTTGCAGAGGGACCTCGACTGACTGGACAGATGGGCAGAGGCCAACAGGATGGCATTCAACAAGTCCAAGTGCCAGAGGCTGCACTTTGGCCACAGCAACCCCAGGCAGAGCTACAGGCTGGGGGGCAGAGTGGCTGAGAGCTGCCAAACAGAGAGGGAACTGGGGGTGCTGATTGACAGCTGCTTAAACATGAGCCAGCAGTGTGCCCAGGGGGCCAAGAAGGCCAAGGGCATCCTGGCCTGCATTAGGAATAGCGTGGCCAGCAGGAGCAGGGAGGTCATAGTGCCCCTAGACTCTGCTTTGGTTAGGCCGCACCTTGAGTCCTGTGTCCAGTTCTGGGCCCCTCAGTTCAAGAAGGACATTGAGAGACTTGAAGGTGTCCAGAGAAGGGCAAGAAAGCTGGGGAGGGGTCTGGAGTACAGCCCTGGGAGGAGAGGGCTGAGGGAGCTGGGGTTGCTAGCCTGGAGAAGAGGAGGCTCAGGGGAGACCTTCTTGCTCCCTGCAACTCCCTGCAGGGAGGTTGTAGCCAGGTGGGGGTTGGTCTCTTCTGCCAGGCAAGCAGCACTAGAACAAGAGGACACAGTCTCAAGCTGTGCCAGGGAAAGTATAGGCTCAAGGTTAGGAGAAAGTTCTTCCCAGAGAGAGTTGTTAACCACTGGAATGTGCTGCCCAGGGAGGTGGTGGAGCCCCCATCCCTGGAGGTGTTGAAGAGGGGATTGGATGTGGCACTTGGTGCCCATGGTGTGCCATGGTTTAATCTTGAGGTCTGTGGTGACAGGTTGGACTTGATGATCTTTGAGATGTCTTCCAACCTTAGTGATACTGTGGTACTAGGTTGAAAGTCTCCAGAGAGGGAGGGCTCCACCACCTCTCTGGACAGCCCTGCTCCAGTGTTTTGTCACCCTCACAGGGACAAAGGATTTCCCTTCTGTTCCC
>NW_027143033.1:0-47500 GCF_026170545.1 Melanerpes formicivorus | reverse complement strand
CTGAGGGAGCTGGGGGCTTTCAGCCTGGAGAAGAGGAGGCTCAGGGGAGACTTGATTGCTCTCTACAACTCCCTGAAGGAAGTTTGTAGACAGGTGGGGGCTGGCCTCTTCTCCCAGGCAAGCAGCACCAGAACAAGAGGGCACAGTCTCAAGCCATGCCAGGGTAAGTTTAGGCTGGTTGTTAGGAGGAAGTTTTACACAGAGAGAGTGATTGTCCATTGGGATGAGCTGCTCAGGGAGGTGGTGGAGTCACCATCACTGGAGGTGTTTAGGAGGAGACTGGATTGGGGTGCTGGGTGCCATGGGTTAGTTGATTAGGTGGTTTTAGATGAGAGGTTGGACTCAATGATCTTGAAGGTCTCTTCCAACCTATGCTATTCTAATGGACAGACCACTGAAAGACTCTGGGGAGACCTTAGAGCAGCCTGCCAGCACCTGAAGGGGCTACAAACAGGCTGCAGAGAGACTGTTTGCAAAGACCTGCAGTGACAGGATGAGAGGCAAGGCTTCAAAACTAGAGAAGAGATGTTAGGAACAAGTTCTGCACCATGAGGGTGGTGGAACACTGGAATAGATTGCCCAGGGAGGTGGATGAGCCTCCATCCCTGGGGATACTCAAGGTGAGACTCAACAGGTCTCTGGGCAACCTGATCTAGTGGAGGATGTCCCTGCTGAGTGCACAGGGGGTTGGACTGGATGACTTTGGAGGTCCTTCCCAACTCAGACCATTCTATGACCCCATGATTCTATAATTCTATGACTGAGTCTAGGGAAGCTGTCCTGGTTTGAGGCCAGGAATGTGCTGCCCAGGGAGGTGGTGGAGTCCCCATCCCTGGAGGTGTTCAAAGAAAGATTGGATGTGGCACTTGGTGCCATGGTTTAGTTGATCAGATGGTGTTGGGTGCCAGGTTGGACTTAATGATCTCTGAGGTCTTTTCCAACCTTATTGATTCTATGCAATAGGCTCTTTCCTGTGTCCACATAATGGGTTGGACTCTCCTGGACAGTGGAGGTGTAACTTAGGTGGCAGTGACAAGAGGGACTGCCACAGAAGCACATCAGGAGCAGAGCAGCAGGTGTGTCAACTAACCTGGCAGCTCTTGCTGAAGAGTTCAGACTGGAAAGAAAGAGAGGACACAGTTTCAAGCTGTGCCAAGGGAGGTGTAGGTTGAATGTTTGAAGGGAGTTCTTCCCAGCAAGAGAGATTGGGCCATTGGGATGTGTTGCCCAGGGAGGTGGTGGAGTCACCATCCCTGGAGGTGTTCAAGAGGAGACTGGATGGGGTGCTTGGTGCCATGGTTTAGTTGTCAGGAGGTGTTGGGTGACAGGTTGGACTTGCTGACCTCAAAGGTCTCTTCCAACTTGGTGAATTCTGTATTCTGCATTCCATAAAACTCCCATTTCATAGAATCACAGAATCATAGAAAAGACCTCAGAGCTCATCAAGTCCAAACCTGTCCACTCAACACCTCCTGACAACTAACCCATGGCACCAAGTGCCACATCCAAATGTTTTGAACACCTCCAGGGATGGGGACTCCACCACCTCCCTGGGCAGCACATCCCAGTGGCCAATCTCTCTTGCTGGGAAGAATTTCTTCCTCACCTCCAGCCTAAACCTCCCCTGGCACAGCTTCAGACTGTGTCCTCTTGTTCTGGTGCTGCTTGCCTGGCAGAAGAGACCAACCCCTCCTGGCTCCAACCTCCCTGCAGGGAGTTGCAGAGAGCAAGAAGGTCTCCCCTGAGCCTCCTCTTCTGCAGGCTAAGCAAACCCCAGCTCCCTCAGCCTCTCCTCCCAGGGCTGTGCTCCAGACCCCTCCCCAGCTTTCTTGCCCTTCTCTGGACACCTTCCAGCAGCTCAACCTCTTTCCTAACCTGAGGAGCCCAGAACTGGACACAGGACTCAAGGGGTGGGCTCAGCAGTGCTGAGCACAGGGCACAAGGACTTCCCTGCTCCTGCTGGCCACACTCTTCCTGCTGCAGGCCAGGCTGCCCTTGGCCTTCTTTGCTCCTTGGGCACACCTCTTCCAACCTGCTTCATTCTGTCTTCAGTAATTTGGAAGTGAGTTGAACCTTGCATTTATTTTTAATGGAAAATGGGGTTGGGGTTATTTTTTGGGGTGCCTTGTCTGTACAACGCTTCCTCTTCCTCTAAGGGAAAGAAGAAGAGCAATAAAAAAGAGAGAGAAAAACTTTTGCAGCAAGTGAAAAAGTGGCAGAGGCAGAGCAGTTGGGGGAGGGGGGAGGGGTTGGGTTTTTTCCCTTCCTGAGGAATATTAACCACAGGCTGTGTGTGGTGCTTTGAGCTGAGCATTTGGGAATTCTTATGAAACACTTTGGAGGCCTCAAGGAGATGTCACTCTTGCGAGGAGGCAGTCCATCATTTCCTGCTCACTTCTGCTCTGCAGCTCCCAAAATAAGCCCTGCTGGAACACAGGCAGTGGGAAGGTTATTGTCTTCCCTGGCAAGCTGATGAAGGAAGAGGCGAGCCTGTGAAACTGTGCAGGGCTGAGGCAGCGTCCCAGGCAGCGCGGAGACAGTTGGGATCCTCCAGGGGAAACACAGAGCACAGACTCAGCTCCTGCTTTCTCCAGAGAGATTGGGGAATGGGAAGCACAGAATCATGGAGTCATGGAGTCATCATAGAGTCATGGAATCGTCCATAGAGTCATGGAGTTATGGAGTAAATCATGGAGTCATGGAATCATCATAGAATCATGGAATCATTGAATCATGGAGTCATCATGGAATCATCATGGAGTCATGGAATCATCATAGAGTCATGGAATCGTCATAGAATTATGGAGTCATAGAATCATGGAATCATAGAACCATGGAGTCATGGAGTAATCATGGAGTCATGGAGTAATCATGGAGTCATGGAATCATCATAGAATCATGGAATCATCATAGAATCATGGAGTCATGGAATCATCATGGAATCATCATGGAATCATGGAATCATTGAATCATGGGAGTCATCATGGAATCATCATGGAATCATAGAATCATGGAAGTCATGGAATCATCATGGAGTCATGGAGTCATGGAATCATGGAGTCATGGAATCATCATGGAATCATCATGGAATCATGGAGTTGTGGAATCATAGACTCACAGAAGTGTCAGGGTTAGAAGGGACCTCGAGACTCAGCCAGCTCCAACCCCCCTGCCATGGGCAGGGACACCTCACACCACAGCAGGTTGCTCACAGCCACCTCCAGCCTGGCTGGCAAACACCTCCAGGCAGGAGGCTTCCACCCACCTCCCTGGGCAACCTGTGCCCAGGCTCTCACCACCCTCCCTGGGCAAACAACTTCTTCCTCACAGCCAATCTCAATCTCCTCACTTCTAGTTTTTGCTCCATCCCCCCCAGTCCTATCCCTCCCTGACACCCATCAAAAGTCCCTCCCCAGCTTTCTTGCAGCCCCTTGCAGATCCTGGAAGGCCACCATTAGGTCTCCTCAGATCCTTCTCCAGATTGAACAACCCCAACTCCCTCAGTCTGTGCTCACAGCAGAGCAGCTCCAGCCCTCTGCTCCTCCTCGTGGCCCTTCTCTGAGACACCTTCCAGCACCTCCAGATCCTTCCTGGCACAGAGGCTCCAGAACTGGACCCAGAGCTCCAGCTGTGGTCTCAGCAGAGCAGAGGGGGAGCATCACCTCCCTGGCCCTGCTGGCTCTGCTTCTCTTGATACAGCCCAGGATGTGATTTGCTCTCTGGGCTGCAAGTGCTCCCTGCTGGCTCCTGTTGAGCTTCTGGAAGCAAGTTTCCAGCTCCTCCCAACAGCAGGACCTTGGACTAAATGTGGGGCAAAAGGGAAAGAGTGATTTGAGGGTTGTCAGGGAGTGACAGGACTGGGGGGAATGGAAGGAAAAAAAACCTAGAAGTGGGTAGATTGAGATTGGCTGTGAGGAAGTAAAAAAAACCTAGAAGTGGGTAGATTGAGATTGGCTGTGAGGAAGTAGTATCTCCCCCATGAGGGTGGTGAGAGCATGGCACAGGCTGCCCAGGGGGGTGGTGGAAGCCTCCTGCCTGGAGGTGTTTGCAGCCAGGCTGGAGGTGGCTGTGAGCAACCTGCTGTGGTGTGAGGTGTCCCTGCCCATGGCAGGGGGGGTTGGAACTGGCTGAGCCTTGAGGTCCCTTCCAGCCTTGACAATTCTCTGATCCTATGATTTGCAGTGAGGCACTCATCAGCAGGAGCTTTCCTGTGCCACACAGGCTGCAAGCTGGCTGCACTTCTCTGCTAGGAGCTGAGGCTGCTGGCACATCTCTCCCTCCGGCTGACATCCGCTCCGCTGCGTGCGTGCCACCTACCTTTCCTCTCCCAGATGAACTCACTGATACATCTCTAATTAAGCCCTGAGCAATCATCTCCTACTTGGATTTAGCTTTCAAGGCTGATGCTTCTAATTCCAGAGCTGAACACTGGCTTGTCTGCCTTGAAAGCCTCTCTGCTTTTCCCAACACACAAAGGGGAGACTGCTTCTACCTGAAAGCCTGCCCTGGCTGGCTGCAGAGAAGCAAACCTTTCATCAAAGCACTACAGCTGGCCCTGAGCTTTCATTCACATGCTGCCTCCTGCTAAATTCCACGTGGGAAGGAGCCAGTAGCTGTGTGGGCCATTGAGGACACAGAATCACACAGAATCACCAAGGTTGGAAGAGACCTCAAAGATCACCAAGTCCAACCTGGCACACAGACCTCATGACTAAACCATGGCACCAAGTGCCACATCCAATCCCCTCTGGAACACCTCCAGGGATGGGGACTCCACCACCTCTCTGGGCAGCACATTCCAATGGCTAACAACTCTCTCTGGGAAGAACTTTCTCCTCACCTCCAGCCTAAACTTCTCCTGGCACAGCTTGAGACTGTGTCCTCTTCTTCTGGTGCTGGTTGTCTGGGAGAAGAGATCAACCCCCTCCTGGCTACAACCCCCCTGCAGGGAGTTGTAGACAGCAATAAGGTCACAAACAAAGGGGAGCAGTGTCTCCTGCTCTGAGGTTGGACTTCATAGGCTTTGCACCTCCAGGCAATTCCATCGAGGGCATCACACCTCAAGGAGGAGCTCAGACCAAAGATGAGCACAGGTTAGGCAAAGCTAATCCACCCTGGGCCACACACATACCCTGAGCTATTGCCACTGCTCCTCTCCATACTGCCACACTTCTGCCATAGTTGGCCCAGTCCCCATCCCTGGAGGTGTTTAAGAGGGGATTGGATGTGGCACTTGGTGCCATGGTTTAGTAGTCAGGAGGTGTTGGGTGCCAGGTTGGACTTGATGATATTTGAGGTCTCTTCCAACCTTATTCTATGATGTAGGAAGCTCATGGTGCTATCTTGTCCCTCCTGAAGCACTTAAAGCTCTCAGTACACTCTGCCCCCTCAGGGCCCAGAAGGATTCTGGTGAACAGAAGCTGCTCCAAAGACAAGGAGCCCCCAGAAGCCCAGAACTCTGCTTGCCTTGATGATCTTATCTTCAGCTGTCCCAGGGTGAACTAGCTCCTGCTCACCCTGAGCACAGCCAGCACTCCACTGCAGCCACCCTGTCATAATTACCATGATGGATTCCATGCCTGGGCACTGCAACAGTGCAATGCATCTTGTAAATGAGCTCAGCTAATGAGCTTCTGATCAGGGCTACAGCTCACTAGGCCACTGGCCAAGTGGCCTTCCACTGCTGCCTCCTCAGTAGGAATGGCAGGAGGACTGTCCTTGCTCCAGCTGTGGCAGGACCATTTCAGAGCTCTTGTTCCTGCTTTATAGAGCTGGTTCTTGCTTTGTAGTGCTTGTTCTTGCTTCATAGAGCTGGTTCTTGCTTTGTAGTGCTTGTTCTTGCTTCATAGAGCTGGTTCTTGCTCCACAGGGCTTGTTCTTGCTTCATAGAGCTGGTTCTTGCTTTGTAGTGCTTGTTCTTGCTTCATAGAGCTGGTTCTTGCTTTGTAGTGCTTGTTCTTGTTTCATAGAGCTGGTTCTTGCTCCACAGGGCTTGTTCTTGCTTTATAGAGCTGGTTCTTGCTCCATAGGGCTTGTTCTTGTTTCATAGAGCTGGTTCTTGCTCCACAGGGCTTGTTCTTGCTTCATAGAGCTGGTTCTTGCTTTGTAGTGCTTGTTCTTGCTTCATAGAGCTGGTTCTTGCTTTGTAGTGCTTGTTCTTGTTTCATAGAGCTGGTTCTTGCTCCACAGGGCTTGTTCTTGCTTTATAGAGCTGGTTCTTGCTCCATAGGGCTTGTTCTTGTTTCATAGAGCTGGTTCTTGCTCCATAGGGCTTGTTCTTGTTTCATAGAGCTGGTTCTTGCCCCACAGGGCTTGTTCTTGCTTTATAGAGCTGGTTCTTGCTCCACAGGGCTTGTTCTTGCTTTATAGAGCTGGTTCTTGCTCCATAGGGCTTGTTCTTGTTTCATAGAGCTGGTTCTTGCTCCACAGGGCTTGTTCTTGCTTCATAGAGCTGGTTCTTGCTCCACAGGGCTGGTTCTTGCTTCATAGAGCTGGTTCTTGCTTTGTAGTGCTTGTTCTTGCTTCATAGAGCTGGTTCTTGCTCCACAGGGCTTGTTCTTGCTTTATAGAGCTGGTTCTTGCTTTGTAGTGCTTGTTCTTGTTTCATAGAGCTGGTTCTTGCTCCACAGGGCTTGTTCTTGCTTCATAGAGCTGGTTCTCGCTCCACAGGGCTTGTTCTTGCTTCATAGAGCTGGTTCTTGCTCCACAGGGGCTTGTTCTTGCTTCATAGAGCTGGTTCTTGCTCCACAGGGCTTGTTCTTGCTTCATAGAGCTGGTTCTTGCTCCACAGGGCTTGTTCTTGCTTCATAGAGCTGGTTCTTGCCCCACAGGGCTTGTTTTTGCTTTATAGAGGTGGTTCTTGCTCCACAGGGCTTGTTCTTGCTTCATAGAGCTGGTTCTTGCTCCACAGGGCTTGTTCTTGCTTTATAGAGCTGGTTCTTGCTCCACAGGGCTTGTTCTTGGTTTATAGAGATGGTTCTTGCTTTGTAGTGCTTTTTCTTGCTTTATAGAGCTTGCTCTTGCCTTACAAGTCTTTTTCTTGCTTTATAGAGCTGGTTCTTGCTTCACAGGGCTTGTTCTTGCTTTATAGAGCTGGTTCTTGCCTCACAGGGCTTGTTCTTGCTTTATAGAGCTGGTTCTTGCCTCACAGGGCTTGTTCTTGCTTTATAGAGCTGGTTCTTGCTCCACAGGGCTTGTTCTTGCTTTATAGAGCTTGTTCTTGCCCCACAGAGCTTGTTCTTGCTTTATAGAGCTGGTTCTTGCTTTACAGGGCTTGTTCTTGCTTTATAGAGCTGACTCTTACTTTGTAGGGCTCGTTCTTGCCCCACATAGCTCGTTCTTGCCCCACATAGCTCGTTCTTGCCCCCCAGGTCTTGCTTTTGCCCCACAGAGCTTGCATGGACCTCCCAGGTGTTGCCTTTGCCCCACAGAGCTTGCATGGACCTCCCAGGTCTTGCTTTTGCCCCACAGAGCTTGCATGGCCCTCCCAGGTCTTGCTTTTGCCCCACAGAGCTTGCATGGCCCTCCCAGGTGTTGCCTTTGCCCCACAGAGCTTGCATGGCCCTCCCAGGGCTTGCTCTGCAGAGCCCCTACTGCGCTGTGGGAGTGATCCAGCTCCTGCCTTTTTCTCTTTGAGACGATCACACAGTGTGATTGCTCTCACAAGGGAAGTTATTTTCCCTTGCAATTATACTCTGCAAAGTTTCTCCTGTAAGTCTTTCTTATCTCACTTCAATCAGTGACTCCTCTCCCCCTCTGCACCCAGTACATCCCCCTTTGAATGCAAGGGATGCCCTGTGAGGCATAATGAGGATTGTTATTCCCACGCACTCCAGAGCAGGGCTATCAGTTTCATTCAAACTCTATTAGCCACTCACAATTGCTCTCGGGAGATTTGCTGTAATGAATTCACCCACCTATTGAGAAAGGATTCTGCAGAACTCAATTTCCTCCTGCATACCTTCCTCTCAGCTCAGGAACTCCTCTCCCTGCCCCTTTCCACCTTCCTTTGTTTTCTGTGGGAGGGCAGCAGAGGACTCTGCAACCAAAGCCCCACTAAGCACTCAGCACTGCTCAGGCCACACCTGGAGTCCTGTGTCCAGTTCTGGGCTCCTCAGGTTAGGGAAGAGGTTGAGCTGCTGGAAGGTGTCCAGAGAAGGGCAAGAAAGCTGGGGAGGGGTCTGGAGCACAGCCCTGGGAGGAGAGGCTGAGGGAGCTGGGGTTGCTTAGCCTGCAGAAGAGGAGGCTGAGGGGAGACCTTCTTGCTCTCTGCAACTCCCTGCAGGGAGGTTGTAGCCAGGTGGGAGTTGGTCTCTTCTGCCAGGCACCCAGCACCAGAACAAGAGGACACAGTCTCAAGCTGTGCCAGGGGTGGTTAAGGCTGGAGGTGAGGAAGAAATTCTTCCCAGCAAGAGAGGATTGGCCACTGGGATGTGCTGCCCAGGGAGGTGGTGGAGTCCCCATCCCTGGAGGTGTTTAGGAAGAGCCTGGATGAGGCACTTGGTGCCATGGTTTAGTTGGTGTTGAGTGAGAGGTTGGACTTGATGATCTATGAGGTCTTTTCCAACCTGGTCTATTCTATTCTATTCTATTCTATTCTATCTATTCTATTCTATTCTATTCTATTCTATCTATTCTATTCTATTCTATTCTATTCTATTCTATTCTATTCTACATGGACTAAGGGCTCCTCAGCCTTTTCTGGTGCTCACTTGCTAATGGAGGACTCCACTGACTCAAGCAAGCTTGGGATCTCTGCTGCTAAGAGCCTGCTCAGTCACATCCCAGGCACTCAGCACTGAGCTGGAGAGCAGCGCTGCCAGCACAGCACCAGTGGACTGTGACTCCTCCAGAAACTCATCTGAGCACTGCCAGGGCGTGCAGGAGCCGGCAGGCATGGAAGAGGAGTTTGCTCTCCAGGGTTAATCATTCCTCACTCCCCCTGCTCCGCCGCGCGTGGGGGCTGCTCCTCTGACTCAGCTCATCAGGATCCACGCTCGGGCCACCGCTTTGCTCCAGCTGGTTCCCCAGAGCCAGCATCAGATACAAATAACTAACAGCCATTTATCACAGGCAGTCACCTTCAAAGCAGGCAGCTGGAGAAAAGCTCTCCCCTACCAACATCCTTGCCTGGAGCCTTCCAGGCTCTGCCGATCGAATTCATTTCCTTCCGAGCTGCAGCAACGTCACCTGGCATCTCTCAGGGCAGACACTGGGAAAGAGTTTGAAGTTTCACCTCTAATGAGAAGCAAATTGCCATCTCCAGCCTGGGTTCTGGGACTAATGATAACCTCCCATCAGGCACAGTTCAGAACTCGAGGGAGGAGCAGCCGGGGAAGGCAGCCAGTGTGGGGCCAGGCGTCGGTGAGCCTTCCGTCGCTGCACCGTCGCGGGGTGAAACTGGAGGCCAGGGGCTGTAAAAACACCACCTGCCAGATGAAGAATTGCAATTATCCCTCCACTGAACTGATGCAAAATGTGTTCAGCGTGGGCTTGCCTCCCTTTTTTTTTCAATTTAAAGCTAATTTGTCTTGAATGGGTTTGATTACAGGCACAAAAGAGGAGGGCAGGGCTGAGGAGAAGCAGCTGCTCCAGGTGAAGTCTGCCTTCCATGCAAGAGGAACTCAGAGCTCGTCGTGCCAGCCCTCCAGGCTTCCCAGGAAGACAATCCCAAGCCTTACAATCCCTCACTAATGAGCAGTGGTTCTCACAGCAGCTCCTGATGCTGTCTTCAAGACAAGACAGCGTCTTCATCTTCCACAGCAGTGGGAAGTTGAGGCACACAGCAGGGGGCAGGCCTTGCCTGTGGCAAGAGAGGATCAGTGATGGAACAGAAGCCAGGTCTCCTGAATTAACTCCTGGAAATTGCTTTCTTGTTACTAGCATTGCTGATTAATTGTGCAGTGCCATGGAGAGGGAAAGAGGCTTCGCTCCAGATGCCTGCAGCAGTTCTGTATTGAACCATGTATTGAACCATGAGATCTGATTGCCTTTAGCTCAGCTACCGATGCTAATGATGAGGCAATCCAGAGGCTGTATTTAACACACTGCTTCTGGGGAAACTTGTCCCAGCTTCTTCTTCCTTTGTGCTGCATTCCCTCTTCTTTTGCTCAGCATTGCTCAAGAAAATATTCCTTGGATCTGGTCTCTTCATCACAGAATCACCAAGGTTGGAAGAGACCTCAAAGATCATTGAGTCCAACCTGGCACCACAGACCTCATGACTAAACCATGGCACCAAGTGCCACGTCCAATCCCCTCTTGAACTCCTCCAGGGATGGGGACTCCACCACCTCCCTAGGCAGCACATCCCCACAAATGACTCTCTCAGTGAGGAGAGGCTGAGGGAGCTGGGGTTGCTTAGCCTGGAGAAGAGGAGGCTCAAGGGAGACCTTCTTGCTCTCTCCAACTCCCTGAAGGGAGGTTGGAGCCAGGTGGGGGTTGGTCTCTTCTCCCAGGCATTCAGCACCAGAACAAGAGGCCACAGCCTCAAGCTGTGCCAGGGGAGGTTTAGGCTGGAGGTGAGGAGTAAATTCTTCCCACACATAGAGATTGGCCACTGGAATGTGCTGCCCAGGGAGGTGGTGGAGTCCCCATCCCTGGAGATCATAGAATCATAGCATCAATAAGGTTGGAAATGACCTCAGAGATCATCAAGTCCAACCTGTCACCCAAGACCTCATGCCTACCAGACCATGGCAAGATGTTTCAGAGGAGACTGGATGAGGCACTTGGTGCCATGGTTTAGTTGGTCAGATGGTGTTGGGTGAGAGGTTGGGCTTGATGATCTCAAAGGTCTTTTCCAACCTTGTTCATTCCATTCCTATCCTATCCTATCCTATCCTATCCTATCCTATCCTATCCTATCCTATCCCTTTCAAATAAGCTGGCTAGAATGGTTCCTCTCCAGCAGCTCAGTGTTCTCCATTTTCTCTCCCCCAGCTTGTTTACCTTGCTTCAGAAGCAGCCACTGAGGAAAGCACAAACCAGGCAGAGCTGAGCACCCAATTAAAAATGGCTGCTCCAGGCCACGAGCAGACATCCAATTATTCCTTTGTTTACAGCCCTGCCCCCCTTCCCCTCCCCTCTGGTACTGCTTTGCACTGTATCATGTGGAAAATAAACCCCCAGCCTTCAAATCCCTCACAACAAGCCAGCTGGAAAAGCAGAGTTCCCCTCAGCAGCTGCTCCTGCGGCAGCTCCGCTGAGCCCTGTGGCGCTGGAGAGGATCTGGGGACTCTCTGCTACAGCTCAAGGACCTGGGGAGCTTGGAGCCATGGTTTAGTCATGAGGTCTGTGGTGACAGGTTGGGCTTGATGAGCTTTGAGGTCTCTTCCAACCTTGGTGACTCTGTGATTCCTGGAAGGAAATATTTGCTTTCATAATGATCACAGAGTGGCTTAGGCTGGAAGGGACTTTGGAGGTCATCTACCACAACCTCCTAGGAAGAAATTCCACACAGAGAGAGTGATTGCCCAGTGGAATGTGCTGCCTGGGGAGGTGGTGGAGTCACCATCACAGGAGGTGTTTAGGAGGAGACTTGATAGGGTGCTTGGTGCGATGGTTTAGTTGATTAGATGGTGTTGGATGATAGGTTGGACTTGATGATCTTGAAGTCCTCTCCTCTCCCTCTCCTCTCCCTCTCCTCTCCCTCTCCTCTCCCTCTCCTCTCCCTCTCCTCTCCCTCTCCTCTCCCTCTCCTCTCCCTCTCCTCTCCCTCTCCTCTCCCTCTCCTCTCCCTCTCCTCTCCCTCTCCTCTCCCTCTCCTCTCCCTCTCCTCTCCCTCTCCTCTCCCTCTCCTCTCCCTCTCCTCTCCCTCTCCTCTCCCTCTCCTCTCCCTCTCCTCTCCCTCTCCTCTCCCTCTCCTCTCCCTCTCCTCTCCCTCTCCTCTCCCTCTCCTCTCCCTCTCCTCTCCCTCTCCTCTCCCTCTCCTCTCCCTCTCCTCTCCCTCTCCTCTCCCTCTCCTCTCCCTCTCCTCTCCCTCTCCTCTCCCTCTCCTCTCCCTCTCCTCTCCCTCTCCTCTCCCTCTCCTCTCCCTCTCCTCTCCCTCTCCTCTCCCTCTCCTCTCCCTCTCCTCTCCCTCCCCTTCTCTCTCTCTATATATAACCTAAAAGTGACTCTTGGTAGCCTCATCCAATGGTGCTAATGGTTCTCAGGGTGCAGTCAGCTGGAATGTCCTTTCCAGACCTACATCCATCATGTTTTGCACTCCCCCCCCCCCGAGACAGATGGTCCCCAGAACAGGTGGTTTAGTTGTTATTATTGTTTTTTTATGGTGCTAGAATAATGCCAGAGGCTTGGAAACTCCAGGCTCTGAGCCAAGGAGAAGTCTCAAGAGCCTGGACACATCCTACCTAACTTAATGCTTCAAACTGAAGCACCTAAGTGAGGAGCCTGGTGGGAAGAAGGAGCAGCAAATCGTTGTACAGCCCAGGACAGCAGGTGTCTTGCTCTGGCTGGAACAAAGTCCCTCTGGAAGGACTTTTCTTTCCTCTGTGAGCCTGAGCTCAGTCACCACATCTAAAGAGGGCTCCTAATCCAAACACTTCAGCTAAGGCTCTGTCACAGAATCATAGAAACATAGAATCAATAAGGCTGGAAAAGGCCTGAAAGGTCACCAAGTCCAACCTGTCACCCAACACCATCTGATCAATTCAACCATGGCACCAAGCACCCCATCCAGTCTGCTCTTTAACACCTCCAGTGATGGGGACTAACACTTCCTGACAACTAAACCATGGCTCCAAGTGCCTCATCCAAGCCCCTCTTGAACACCTCCAGGGATGGGGACTCCACCACCTCCCTGGGCAACACATTCCCATGGCCAATCTCTCTTGCTGGGAAGAACTGGGCTCAGCCTGCAGCCAGCTCCTACCCCAGCTCAGAGTGCTGCTGTCCAAGCCAGGGGCTGCCAGCTTGGCCTTGCTGTGGGGGGCAGTGCCAAAGGCCCTGCTGGAGTCCAGGCAGACTCCATCCACAGCCTGCCCCACATCCACCAAGCTGAGCACTGAGGGAATATCTGGGCTGGGGGTCAGCTGACTCCTTCAGAGGGAAACCACAGCCAGGGATGTGTCAATGGCTCCAGACAGTGCCAGGGCTTTGCATACTTCTGTCCACCCAGCAAGAGCCAAAGTGAGTGGAACAGAGAGCAAATTGTAGAGAGAGCAGCGCCGACATTAAGGTTAAAGATAACTGTTGTATATTGATCCAGTTAATGGCTTGGAAATGGAAGTTTAGAGACACATGAACAGTTTTCTGCACAAAACTAGTGCTGGATTTAATAGTTGGCTCCTGGAGATGACAGGTGGTCCTTGAGCAGGCAGGACGTGCTGCAGGGAGCTAACCGCTGCTGGCAGCAAGGAGCGTCCTGAGTCAGCCAAACTCAGTGCCCAGAGGTTGCTCCCAGGGCTGGCTCTGGGCCTGATCTGGAGCTTCTGCTGGCCTGAGCCATGCTCTGGCAGTGCTCCTGCCTCACAATCTGACTCTTCCTGCCTCACAATCTGACTCTTCCTGCCTCACAATCTGACTCTTCCTGCCTCACAATCTGACTCTTCCTGCCTCTCTTGCACTCTCTCTGGAAGGAGGAGCTGGCTCTGGTGGAGTGGGGATTGCACTCAGTCATAGAATCAGAGAATCACAGTATCACAGTATAACTTAGGTTGGAAAGGACCTCGAGGATCATCAAATCCAACCTATCAACACAGACCCCATGACTAGACCATGGCACCAAGTGCCACGTCCAATCTCCCCTTGAACACCTCCAGGGTCGATGACTCCACCACCTCCCTGGGCAACCCGTTCCAATGCCGAATGACTCGCTCGGTGAAGAACTTCCTCCTCACCTCGAGTCTAAACCTCCCCTGGCACAGCTTGAGACTGTGTCCTCTTGTTCTGGTGCTGGTTGCCTGGGAGAAGAGGCCAACCCCTTCCTGGCTACAATCAATAAGGTTGGAAGAGACTTCAGAGCTCATCAAGTCCAACCTGTCACCCAACACCTCATGACTACTAAACCATGGCACCAAGTGCCACATCCAATCCCCTCTTGAACACCTCCAGGGAAGGAGACTCCACCACCTCCCTGGGCAGCACATCCCAATGGCTATCAACTCTCTCTGGGAAGAACTTTCTCCTCACCTCCAGCCTAAACCTCCCCTGGCACAGCTTGAGACTGTGTCCTCTTGTTCTGCTGCTGCTTGCCTGGCAGAAGAGACCAACCCCTACCTGGCTCCAACCTCCCTGCAGGGAGTTGGAGAGCAAGAAGGTCTCCCCTGAGCCTCCTCTTCTGCAGGCTAAGCAACCCCAGCTCCCTCAGCCTCTCCTCCCAGGGCTGTGCTCCAGACCCCTCCCCAGCCTCCTTGCCCTTCTCTGGACACCTTCAAGAGTCTCAGTGTCCTGGCATGACCTCTGAGTGACAACTGGGAGATAGCTAAAGGGAGGGAAGGACAGAGGGAATGGCTGTAGCTGACGTGCCTGTTCCACCCAGAGCTTTTCTGGGGTCATGTTTAGCACACAGGGGGAGAGCTGAGGTGCTCTGCCCTGACACAGAGCCAGCAGGGCTCCTCTGAGGCCTCTCTGCCAAGTGACAGCCAGCCAGAGGTAACCCCAGCAGCTGTCCCTTTTGAGGCTGACTGAAGCTCTCCCTGCTGTGAGGGGACTTCAAGCAAGTTCTGATCAAAGGGATCTGGGCTGAGCTGCCTCAGTCCCCTGAAGCTGCCTCAGTCCCCTGAAGCTGCAGCTGACTCTAGGATGGAGAGAAGTGGCACAGCATCAGCAGCTGCGACCTGCCCCTTGGACTCTCCTGACAGCAAGAGCTGAAAGCAGCTGCCTGGGTCCCTCTCACAAGCCTGATGTCAAAGACTCTCCTCTGCTCTCTCCTGCTTCTGTCATCCCAGCATTAATTCACTCAACTCCACAGTTTCTGTCTGTTCACTGAGTGTGGCAGCAGCTGGACATCACAGAGCAGTCTTGGAGCACTGGTGAAGCAGCACAAAGCTCTGACTTGCTGGTGGAGAGTGTTTGGATCATCAGGACCATCAATCCCTCTCCTCCCTGGAGGTGTTTCAAAGAGGCAGGGCTGTGGTGCTGAGGGACATGGCTTAGCATCACACTTGGTAGAGTTGGAGAATGGTTGGACTCAAGGGTCTTAATGATCTCTTCCAGGCAAAATGGCTCTGGGATCCTGTGTGCTTTGCAGCACTGAGTCTCCATCACCCACACAGAACAGAGTCACAGAATTCTATCAGGGGGGGAAGACCTCAGAATCACAGAGTCACCAAGGTTGGAAGAGACCTCAAAGATCATCGAGTCCAAGCTGTCACCACAGACCTCCTGACTAAACCATGGCACCAAGTGCCACATCCAATCCCCTCTTGAGCACCTCCAGGGATGGGGACTCCACCACCTCTGAGACCACCCAGTCCAACCATCAACCCAGCCCCACCATGGCCACTAAACCCTGGCCCCAAGTGCCATGGCCACAGGGTTCTTGAACACCTCCAGGGCTGGGGACTCCACCACCTCCCTGGGCAGCCTGTGCCAGTCCCTGACCACTCTTGCAGCAGAGAAATTTCCCCTAATCTCCAACCCAAACCTCCCCTGGCACAATTTCAGGCCGTTTTCTCTCCCTCTCTCACCTGATACAAGGCATAAGAGACCTACCCCCACCTCACTCCAACCTCCTTTCAGGTTGTTTGGGAGTTGTCTTGAGCAGTGAAGCCTCAAAGAATAGAATAGAATAGAATAGAATAGAATAGAATAGAATAGAATAGAATAGAATAGAATAGAATAGAATAGAATAGAATAGAGCAGACCAGGTTGGAAGAGACCTTCAAGATCATCCAGTCCAACCTATCATCCAACACCACCTAATCAACTAACCCATGGCACCAAGCACCCCATCAAGTCTCCTCCTGAACACCTCCAGTGACAGTGACTCCACCACCTCCCCGGGCAGCCCATTCCAATGGGCAATCACTCTCTCTGTGTAGAACTTCTTCCTAACCTCCAGCCTAAACCTCCCCTGGCACAGCCTGAGACTGTGTCCTCTTGTTCTGGTGCTGGCTGCCTGGGAGAAGAGACCAACCTCTGCTTGTCTACAACCTCCCTTCAGGTAGTTGTAGAGAGTGATAAGGTCACCCCTGAGTCTCCTCTTCTCCAGGCTAAGCAACCCCAGCTCCCTCAGCCTCTCCTCACAGGGCTGTGTTCCAAGCCCCTCACCAACTTCATTGCCCTTCTCTGGACTCGTTCCAGCAAGTCAACCTCCTTCCTAAACTGAGGGGCCCAGAACTGGACACAGGACTCGAGGTGTGGCCTAACCAGTGCAGTGTACAGGGGCAGAATGACCTCCCTGCTCCTGCTGGCCACACTGTTCCTGATGCAGGCCAGGATGCCATTGGCCCTCCTGGCTGCCTGGGCACACTGCAGGCTCATGTTCAGCCTACCATCAACCAGCACCCCCAGGTCCCTCTCTGCCTGGCTGCTCTCAGCCACTCTGCCCCCAGCCTGTAGCACTGCCTGGGGTTGTTGTGGCCAATGTGCAGCACCTGGCACTTGGATGTGTTCAATCTCCTGCCCTTGGCCTCTGCCCATCTGCCCAGCCTGTCCAGGTCCCTCTGCAGAGCCTCTCTACCCTCCAGCAGATCAACTCCTGCCCCCAGCTTGGTGTCATCTGCAAATTTACTGATGATAGACTCAATGCCCTCATCCAGATCATCAATAAAGATGTTAAAGAAAGGCAGAAGGCAGCCAGGGCAAGGCCACCCCATGCAGCAGAGGCTTTTCTTTCTGCTTGGTCTTCTCCTAACCTGCAGTTAATTGATTGCCAATTAACTCTGCCAACCTGGTCACTCCCTGCAGATTAACAGCAGAGTATGAATGTGTGTGCTCTGCCCTGCAGAGCCAGGGGTGCTCCTCCTCTGGAGCAGAGGTCTAGGGGAGGGCTGTGCTCAAACCAACCTTCCCATTAACCACCTTGAGTGAATTGGTGGCAGATTAGCTCAAGGTCACAGCCTGCACCTGCAGCTTTCAGACACAATTTCCCCCCCCCTCCCCCTGCACTTTGCTCTGCCTGGAGGTGGTGAAAGGTGAATCAGAGAGGCACCAGTTGGAGTCTGGCAGTGGGGCAAGCAAGGTTGTGCATCTTCTTTCCATCCAACCACGGGACCCTGCTCCCTGATCCTCTCTTGGCACCCAAACTCACTGATTGCACCAGGCTGGATGGGACCCCCCAAGGTCATCTTGTCCAAATCCCCTGCACTCAGCAGGGACAGCTCCAACTACAGCAGGCTGCCCAGGGGCCACACCAAGTCTGGTCTTGGGGCCTCAACCACCTCCCTGGGCTGCCTCTTCCCGTGTCTCACCACCCTCATTGTGCAGAACTTCCTCCTGATGCCCAACCTAAATCTCCCCTGCTCCAGTTTCAAACCATTACTCCTTGTCCCATCCCCACAGGCCCTTCTGAACCCTCCCTCCCCAGCCTGCCTGTAGGTCTCTTTCAGATATTGCAATGTTACCAGGTCTCCCCAGCACCTTCTCCTCTCCAGCCTGAACTGATTCAATTCATTCAGCCTGTAGGAGAGATCCTCCAACCTCTGATCATCTTTGTGGCCTCCTCTGGACCCTCTCCAGCAGGTCAACGTGTCTCTTGTGTTGGGGGCCCCATATCTGGACACAGCCCTGCAGGTGAGATCCCAGCAGAGCAGAGCAGAGGGGCAGGATCCCCTCTCTCCATCTCTGGCCACGCTGCTTCTGATGCTGCCCAGGCTGCCACTGGCCTTGGGGGCTGCAAAGCCTGTGTCTTCTTTTGCCACAGCCCTCTGCCACCCTGGCCATGTGGTTCAGACATGCAATGGCACTGAGCAGGCACCAGGCAAGCACAAGGAAACCAATGGGCTTCTCACCTTGGAGTGCTAACAGCAGCTTCCTCAGGTGGGGGAGTGGCTGTGCAGGGGGTTTCCCTCTCCTCATGGTGAAAATGGTGTGAAGAAATGCCAGGGCAAAGGGAGGGAGGCAGCAAGAGCAGTGCTGCTGTGCTGCAGAGCCTGCCTGCTTCCACTGAGAGCCACAGAATCACCTGCCTGGAAAAGGCCTTAAGCTCACCAGGTCCAACCATGACCTAACATCTTCCTGTCCTGTCTGAGAAATGAAGGCTCTGGGTGGATCTTTGAGCAGCCTCCCAGCAGCTGAAGGGAGCCTACAAGAAGGCTGGGGAGGGACTTTTGACAAGGTTTGTAGCACTAGGACAAGGAGCAGTGGTTTGAAACTACAGCAGGGGAGATTGTGATTGGACATTAGGAGGAAGATCTTTGCTGTGAGGGTGGTGGAACACTGGAACAGGTTGCCCAAGGAGGTGATGGAGGTCCCAGCCCTGGAAACATTCAAGGTCAGGCTTGATGGGGCTCTAAAGCAACCTGATCCGGTTGGGGCTGTCCCTGATGACTGCAGGGGGTATGGACAAGGTCATAGAATCATAGAATCAGTCAGGGTTGGAAGGGACCACAAGGATCATCCAGTTTCAACCCCCCTGCCATGGGCAGGGACACCCCACACTAGATCAGCCTGGCCAGAGCCTCAGCCAGCCTGGCCTTAAACACCTCCAGGGCTGGGGCCTCAACCACCTCCCTGGACAACCCATTCCAGGGCTTCACCACTGTCATGGGGAAGAACTTCCTCCACACCTCCAGCCTGAACCTCCCCACCTCCAGCTTCATTCCATTCCCCCTAGTCCTATCACTCCCTGAGAGCCTGAGCAGTCCCTCCCCAGCCTTCTTGCAGCCCCCTTCAGATCCTGGAAGGCCACAATGAGGTCACCTCAGAGCCTTCTCCTCTCCAGCCTGCACAACCCCAACTCCTTCAGTCTGTCCTCACAGCAGAGCAGCTCCAGCCCTCTGCTCCTCCTCCTGGCCCTGCTCTGGACACCTTCCAGCACCTCCAGATCCCTCTTGTAATAGGGGCTCCAGAATTGGGTGCAGTACTCCAGGGGACCCCTAGAGATCCTTTCCAACCCACTGCATCCTTTGATTTGATTCTCCAGCACGTGGCAGCCTGGGGTAGGTGGTGCCAGATTTTTCCCAGGCCATTCTAGCCCTGGCAGCCCTTTGGGAGGGGAACCAGGAGGTGGTTTAGAGGCCAGGGGATTGCACCCCTTGCCCTGCACATGCTGTGGAAGTGAGAAGGTGCTCTGGAGATGGGCTTGCCTGCATTGCCAAGCTGATAACAACCACAGAGCCACAAGAGTTAAAAAAGTTTCCTTCCACCACCAGCAACATCCCAGGTGGAGGAGAGAGGGAAGAACAGATTTGCAAGTAACACATTTGGCAAGCAGAGGATACAAGCCTTGGCTGAGCTCAGCAGTGGCTGTTATTTGACCACTGATAGGACTGAAAACAACTTTAATGTTGCTGTGTTTGAGCAAGAATGTCCAAACAGTTCCAGTTCCTCGTCCAACAGACAGAAGAAATGGGGCCAAGACTTCTCAGGAGAGACAACTGTGCTCTGCAGAAAGCTAAATCAGATCAAATGAGCTGTGAGCAGGCCCCAGCTCTGCATTCCTGTCCCTTAATACTCTTAGGATCCCTGCCTGGGAGCACCACAGCTGGAGCAGAGTCCTGCTGCACTGAGCCATGCTCTTCCCCTAGCCAAGGAGTGTGACCCAGCAGTGCTGGGTTAAATGGCTCAGGTTGGAAGGGACCTCAGAGATCATCTCCTCCAACCTCCCTGCCATGCCCAGGGACACCTCTCAACCAGTCTCAGCTGCTCAAGGCCTCATCCAACCTGACCTTGAACACTACAACCTCCCTGGACAGCCTATTCCAGAGTCTCATCACCTTCCTCATTCATGGGGAAATGGTTGGGGTTGATGATCTTAAAGGTCTCTTCCAACCCAAACCATCCCATGGCTCTATGAATGGAAGCTAACCAACCCCAAGGGAGCAGGCAGTGACACTGGTGAGCAAAGCACTGTGCAGCTCAGCATCCTGGGCTTACAACAGCACAGCTTTTGACCCTGCATCACCAGAGAGACCACAGCCATGCCTGGAGGTCATCACAGCCATGGGCATCAGCAGGTCCCCTCCACTTCATGCTTAGTGGCTCCCCAGAGCTGTAATCTGCCTTCTGCTCAGCCTGGGTTGTGGCCTCCTGCTGCTACAACAAAGATTCTGGAGTCAGCAGAGGAAACTTGATAAAATCCACTGCTCAAGCAGGCTGCCTTGTCTTTGCTGCCAGCCTTCCAGGGGGAATGAGGAGGCTGGAAGAGAGGAGGCTCAGCAGAAGGAAGCCTTGAGAAGAGAAGGCTGAGAGGGGATCGGATCAGCGCCTATAAATATCTGAGGGGTGGGGGTCAGGATGAAGGACCAGGATGAAGGAGCCAGGATGAAGGGGACAAGATGAAGGTGTCAGGATGAAGGGGCCAGAATGAAGGGGCCAGGATCAAGGTGTTAGGATGAAGGGGCCAGGATGCAGGTGTCAGGATGAAGGGGCCAGGATGAAGCTGTCAGGATGAAGGGGCCAGGATGAAGCTGTCAGGATGCAGGTGCCAGGATGCAGGTGCCAGGATGAAGGTGCCAGGATGAAGGTGTCAGGATGAAGGCGCCAGGATGAAAGGGCCAGGATCAAGGTGTTAGGATGAAGGGGCCAGGATGCAGATGTCAGGATGCAGATGTCAGGATGCAGGTACCAGGATGCAGGTGCCAGGATGCAAGGGCCAGGATGCAGGTGTCAGGATGAAGGGACCAGGATAAAGGTGCCAGGATCAAGGTGTTAGGATGAAGGGGCCAGGCTCTTTGTGGTGATACCCAGTGATAGGACAGGGAACAATGAGTACAAGCTGGAACCCAGGAGGTTCCACCTCACCAGGAGGAGAAACTTCTTTGGTGTGAGGGTGCTGGAGCCCTGCAGCAGGCTGCCCAGAGAGGATGTGCAGTCTCCTTTGCAGACTTCCAAACCCCTTCTGGATGTGTTCCTGTGTGACCTGCCCTGGGTGCCTCTGCTCTGGCAGGGGGGGTTGGGCTGGCTGAGCTCAGAGGTCCTATCCAAGCCCTGCCGTGCTGTGACGCTGTGCTGGGCGCAGCAGCCCTCATTGTCTGGCCGATGGGGCTCTGCAATCGAGCAGAGCTATTCCTGCCGAGGCATTGTTTAAGCTGCAGGTGCAGCACGTCCAGACGGACCCTCCGGGTCACAAACACAGCTCCAGCAACACCTGGTCGCCTGCGTGGTGGGTTGAGGCTTTTGTTTTGCCGGGGTGTGGTGTGGTTTTTCCCTTTCCCCACGAGAAAACCAGACGTTGCCTCGGTGCTGGTGGGCGAGGGGGAGGCAAGCTGACAATGGAGACTATTTTCAGGAGCTCCTGAGACAAAACCAGCAGAGAAAAGGCAGAAAACAACAGGAGGAAGACACAAAAGAGAAGCAGCCAATTTCACAGGATCCACATTGAAATGTTTCATCTGGGGGGAGGGGGGCAGTGTGGGGAGGTTGAGTTTGTCAATACTTCTTTTATTCATTTATTTATTCATTGCCACCCCACCCTCCCCCATAAATGCAGAGGCTTTGTTCAAGGCTTCTTTTATTTGTTTATTTATTGTTTGGTTTTTTCCTTCCCCCCACAAATGCAGAGTCTGTTTGGAATAGAAAGAAATTCTGAAACATCACGCCCCCAAGTCCAACCTGGCACCCAACACCTCCCTGACAACTCAACCCTGGCTCCAAGTGCCACAGCCAAGCCCCTCTTGAACACCACCAGGCATGGGGACTCCACCACCTCCCTGGGCAGCACATCCCAATGGCCAATCTCTCTTGCTGGGAAGAACTTTCTCCTCACCTCCAGCCTAAACCTCCCCTGGCACAGCTTGAGACTGTGTCCTCTTGTTCTAGTGCTGCTTGCCTGGCAGAAGAGACCAACCCCCAGCTGGCTCCAACCTCCCTGCAGGGAGTTGCAGAGAGCAAGAAGGTCTCCCCTGAGCCTCCTCTTCTGCAGGCTAAGCAACCCCAGCTCCCTCAGCCTCTCCTCCCAGGGCTGTGCTCCAGACCCCTCCCCAGCTTTCTTGCCCTTCTCTGGACACCTTCCAGCAGCTCAACCTCTTTCCTAACCTGAGGAGCCCAGAACTGGACACAGGACTCCAGGTGTGGCCTCAGCAGTGCTGAGCACAGGGCACAAGGACTTCCCTGCTCCTGCTGGCCACACTCTTCCTGATGCAGGCCAGGATGCCCTTGGCTTACTTGGCCACCTGGGCACACTGCTGGCTCATGTTCAGCTGCTATCCACCAGTCTCCCTAGGTCCCTTTCTGCCTGGCTGCTCTCAGCCACTATGGAATGGAATGGAATGGAATGGAATGGAATGGAATGGAATGGAATGGAATAGAATAGAAAAGAATAGAATAGAATAGAATAGAATAGAATAGAATAGAATAGACCAAGTTGGAGAAGACCTTTGAGATCATCACATTCAACTTATCACCCAACACCACCTAATCAACTAACCCATGGCACCAAGCAGCCCATCAAGTCTCCTCCTAAACACCTCCAATGATGGTGACTCCACCACCTCCCTGGGCAGCACGTTCCAATGGCCAATCACTCTCACTGTGTAGAATTTCCTCCTCACATCCAGGCTGAACCTCCCCTGGCACAGCTTGAGACTGTGTCCTCTTGTTCTGCTGCTGCTTGCCTGGCAGAAGAGCCCAACCCCCACCTGGCTCCAACCTCCCTGCAGGCAGTTGGAGAGAGCAAGGAGGTCTCCCCTGAGCCTCCTCTTCTCCACTCTGCCCCCAGCCTGTAGCAGTGCCTGGGGTTGTTGGGACCAAAGTGCAGCCCCCAGCTCTTGGAGTGGCTTTTCAGCTGCCAGTTTCATTTCAAACGCTCACCCTAGCTCTGAGTCTTTCAGCAAGGGGGAGGGGGAGGGGGAGGGGACAATGAAACAAAGTTAATCTAAAAATATCACCCACCTCTCAAAATAAAAGTCTTGCCTCATCCTTTCCCTTGCAAAATGTGTTTCAGCCTCCTACAGCCTGGCTTTGGGCACTCTCTTCAGTCACGTTCCAGGTCCACGTGGAGCTCACCCCTCCCTGTCACCTCTCTACCTCTGCAGGAGGCAGGGTTGTGTTGGTGGGGCTCCAGTCACTTCACATTCTGTATTTACAGAGCAGATGTCCTCAGCTGTCACCCTCAGCTCCTTTCATGCCCAGGAGAAGGGAACAGGCAGGAGTCATCTAAGTGAGTTTAGAGTTCTACTTAAGGGAAAACTCAAGGTGCCCTGGAAGAGCCTGGATCTCTCACAGCATCACAGGGTGTCAGGGGGTGGAAGGGAACCAAAGAGATCATCAAGTACAACTCTCCACTGACCATGAAGGGTGGTAGGCACAGGAGACCCCTGGGTGTCCCCAGGTCTCTGGGGTTGCTTAGCCTGGAGAAGAGGAGGCTCAGGGGAGACCTTCTGGCTCTCTCCAACTCCCTGAAGAGAGGTTGGAGCCAGGTGGGGGTTGGTCTCTTCTCTCATGCAAGCAGCACCAGAACAAGAGGACACAGTCTCAAGCTGTGCCAGGGGAGGGTTAGGCTGGAGGTGAGGAGAAAGTTCTTCCCAGAGAGAGTTGTTAGCCATTGGAATGTGCTGCCCAGGGAGGTGGTGGAGTCCCCATCCCTGGAGGTGTTCAAGAGGGGCTTGGATGTGGCACTTGGAGCCATGGTTTAGTTGTCAGGAGTTGTTGGGTGCCAGGTTGGACTTGATGATCCTTGAGGTCTCTTCCAACCTTGTTGATTCTATGATTCTATGACTCTATATCTGGGCATCACTGAGAAGAGTCTGGCCCCAGTCTCCTGACAGCCACCCCTTGGATATCTGCAAGCACTGCAGTGGCAGAGATCCACCTGAAAACCTCGTGGTAAAAGTGGTTCCGTGGAGGGAAAGCTCTGTATGTGTTGGATAAATGAAACAGAAGATTATGACACCTCTAGAGCTCCAGCTCCCCTCTCTTTCTCCTTCCACTTCATGGACCAGGAGATAATAAATTGCCATTTGCAGAGGATGTGTAGTTAAAGATCTCAGGGAGCAGCGATTTCGGTGTAGGGTGAATGTTAATCCATCCCTCGCCCAAGACATCAGTGCCTGTGAATTGCAAATGAACTGTATTAAGTATTGATTTCCTATAGCTCCAACTGTGCCTGAAGGTTGGTATGCCCTGAGGTGGTTCACAAATGGCACCACACTTTTCCCAGCCCCCTCCCTCCCCTTCCCCACCCTTGCAGGGCCTCCTCCCCATCGGGCAAGAGCAGGGCTGCGGCGGTGGGAGGGCATCCCAGGGTGCTGAAGGTTGTCCTGCTGTCTGAACCAGGAGGGCCACCACCCCCAGCAGCTCAGCTCACCCACCCAGCCCCCAAACCATTTCCAGCTGTATGATGGGCATGCCAACAGTGAGTTTGACACAGGCTGGGTTTGCAGAGCCTCTGGTGTCGCCAGCAAAGGGCAGCTGAGAGTGCCGCAGCTTAGCTCACACCAGGAGCAGAGCTGTAGAGTTGCTCGGCTTGGGAAAGACCTCCAAGTCCAACCATCAACCCAACACCACCATGGCCATTACACCATGGCCAACAGTGCCATGTTCACCTTCCTGCTTTGGCAGGGGGGTTGGACTGGATGATCTCCAGGGGTTCCTTCCAAACCCTAACATCCTGTGACTCTGTCATTAGCAAGTCCAACATCAACCCAGCCCCACCATGGACACTAAAATGTGGCCCACCAGCACCATGGCCACAGGTTTCTTGAACACCTCCAGGGATGGGGACTCCACCACCTCCCTGGGCAGCCTCTGCCAATCCCTGACCACTCTTACAGCAAAGGAATTTTTCCTGATCTCCAACCTAACCCTCCCCTGGCACAGTTTCAGGCCATTCAATCTGCTTCCATCACTTCCTACTAGGGAAAAGAGCCCAACTCCCACCTCTCTCCAGCTTCCTCTCAGGGAGCTGTAAAGAGCAATGAGGTCTTCCCTCAGCCTCCTCTTCTCCAGACTGAACAGCCCCAGCTCCCTCAGCTGCTCCTCCCCAGCCCTGTTCTCCAGAGCTTACCCCTCAGCTGGGGAGGGGTCTGGAGCACAGCCCTGGGAGGAGAGGCTGAGGGAGCTGGGGTTGCTTAGCCTGGAGAAGAGGAGGCTCAGGGGAGACCTTCTTGCTCTCTCCAACTCCCTGAAGAGAGGTTGGAGCCAGGTGGGGGTTGGTCTCTTCTGCCAGGCAAGCAGCATCAGAACAAGAGGCCACAGTCTGAAGCTGTGCCAGGGGAGGTTTAGGCTGGAGGTGAGGAGAAAGTTCTTCCCAGCAAGAGAGATTGGCCACTGGGATGTGCTGCCCAGGGAGGTGGTGGAGTCCCCATCCCTGGAGGTATTTAGGAAGAGACTGGATGGGTTGCTCAGTGCCATGGCTTAGTTGATCAGATGGTGTTGGGTGAGAGGTTGGGGGCTCTGAGAGTCCTGCTGCAGTGCTGGAGGTGCAAACCCACTGCAGCATGCTCGTGGAAGCCCAGAGTTTGCCTGTGCAGGGAGGAGCTCAGGGATGGGAGTGGATGTTGGTATCTGGGCAGGTTGTGGGAATGGTGTTTAGGAAGAGCCTGGCTGAGGCACTTGGTGCCATGGCTGAGTTGATCAGATGGTATAGGGTGATAGGTCAGAGCTGATGATCTCTGAGGTCTTTTCCAACCTGGTTAATTCTATTCTTTTCTATTCTATTCTATTCTATTCTATTCTATTCTATTCTATTCTATTCTATTCTATTCTATTCTATGCTCTGCTCTGCTCTGCTCTGCTCTGCTCTGCTCTATTCAGTTTCATTGCCCTTCTCTGGGCCCTCTCCTATGTCCTTCTTGAAGTGAGGGGCCCAGAAGTGACCACAATCATCACCCCTCCCCAGTGAAGTCCTGAACAGTCACCCCATGGCCCCAGCAGCTATTGCAGGACCTCCTGTGCCCAGGGCCAGCCCGTTGCGATGCCCCTCGGAGGGAGGCTGCCTAGGTGTGAGTGCTGGAGGAGCTCATCCCCCCGTGCCTCTCATCTAATGAAAGTGGAGGCAGGAGGAGATGTTGCACTTTATTTATTGACTAATTTCAGCCTCTTTCTGTGATCATTACCCGAGCTGCTCCTTCCTTTAAATCAATTGAAATTGCCTCTCTTTCATTGCAGAAGTGGGAGCTGTGCAATTCACTTTGCCTCCTCAGCCAACTTCCCAGATGGAAATCAAAGAAAGGAGGAGAAAATGGAAAGCAAATGGGGAGAACAAAAAGGGGGGAAAAAACAGAAAAGATGGACCAAAAAAGCAAAGAAAATTAAGGAAGATGGTCAGGGTTTTATCTGTGCACACAGAGGAAGGAATCTGCCTCTGATTGAAGGCCTGAGAGGCAGCAGGCTGCATGCAGGGCTGGCAGCTGCCTGCTGCTCCTGCAGGCTGTGCTCCTGCCAGCCCCCTGCTGCCAGGATGGAGGCTCTCGGTGAGCCTGTGGGCAACCTGCTCAGGAGAGCTGCTGGAGCTGGGAGAGTCACTTCCCACTTGTTCTACCCTGCAGGAGAGCTAAATTGAAAGTGATGGCTGAGGAAGGAGCTGTGCTGCTGGAAGGTTACTGTCACCTTCGGTGGGGGAAGGGAGGGACCGAAGCGTGTGACACTTCTCTGGCTCAGGTCCTTCTGTTCTGACAATGCAGCCCAAAGGTATGGAGGTCTTCTGTCATCAGAGTGGGATTGGGTTTTGGATGGGAATGGAAGAAGCAGGGTTCTTTCTAAAGACCTGTTCATAGAATCATAGAATCATGGAATCATGGAATCATGGAATCATAGAATCATGGAAACATAGAATCATAGAATCATGGAAACATAGAATCATGGAATCATAGACACACTGAATCATAGAATCATAGAATCAACCAGGTTGGAAAAGACCTCAGAGATCATCAAGTCCAACCTGTCACACAACACCTCCTGACTACTAAACCATGGCACCAAGTGCCACATCCAATCTCCTCTTGAACACCTCCAGGGATGGGGACTCCACCACCTCCCTGGGCAGCACATCCCAATGGCTAACAACTCTCTCTGGGAAGAACTTTCTCCTCACCTCCAGGCCTAAAGGTTTCCTCAAAGATCATCAAGTTCAACCTGTCACCTAATCCCTAACACCTGCTGACAACTAAAGCCATGGCTCCAAGTGCCACATCCAATCCCCGATTGAACACCCACCAGGGATGGGGACTCCACCACCTCCCTGGGCAGCACATTCCCCTGGGCCATCTACACTACAGTTTAATGCAAGACAAGGAACAAAACTTCCCTGCCTGTGATCCCCATGAAAGGTTGCTGGGGACTGAGGAAAGGAGGTTTCCACTTCTCAGGGAGTGATAGGACTAGGGGGGAATGGAATGAAGCTGGAGGTGGGGAGATTGAGGCTGGAGGGGAGGAGGAAGTTCTTCCCCAGGAGAGTGGTGAAGCCCTGGAATGGGTTGTGCAGGGAGGTGGTTGAGGCCCCAGCCCTGGAGGTGTTTAAGGCCAGGCTGGCTGAGGCTGTGGCCAGGCTGATCTAGTGTGGGGTGTCCCCTGCCCATGGCAGGGGGGTTGGATCTGGATGATCCTTGTGGTCCCTTCCAACCCTGACTGATGATACTATGATACTATGACACTATGATGCCTCCTGCAACATGCTGGACCACCTTGCTTCTTTCCCCACGCTGGGCAGTCACCAGGATGTGGGGATGTATGGAAGCCTCTGATCTTTCTTGCCACCATCTGGGCAGCCTGATCTAGTGGAGGATGTCCCTGCTCACTGCCGGGGGGTTGGACTAGATGGCCTTTGGAGTTCCCTTCCCACCCAACTCATTCAATGGTCACTTTGCATCAGCAGAAATGTGCATGGAAATATGTGTTGCCCAGGGACATGGTGGAGTCACCATCATTGGAGGTGTTTAGGAGGAGACTTGATAGGGTGCTTGGTGCCATGGGTTGTTGATTAGGTGGTGTTGGGTGATAGGTTGGACTGGATGATCTCAAAGGTCTTTTCCAACCTGGTTAATTCTCTCCTCTCCTCTCCTCTCCTCTCCCCTCCTCTCCCCTCCTCTCCCTCCTCTCCCCTCCTCTCCCCCCTCTCCTCCCCTCCTCTCCTCTCCTCTCCTCCCTCATCCTCCTCTCCTCTCCTCTCCTCTCCTCTCCTCTCCTCTCCTCTCCTCTCCTCTCCTCTCCTCTCCTCTCCTCGAGTCTCCTCTCCTCGAGTCTCCTCTCCTCGAGTCTCCTCTCCTCTCCTCGAGTCTCCTCTCCTCTCCTCGAGTCTCCTCGAGTCTCCTCGAGTCTCCTCTCCTCTCCTCGAGTCTCCTCTCTCTCCTCTCCTCTCCCTCCTCTCCTCTCCTCTCCTCTCCTCTCCTCTCCTCTCCTCTCCTCTCCTCGAGTCTCCTCTCCTCTCCTCGAGTCTCCTCTCCTCTCCTCGAGTCTCCTCTCCTCTCCTCGAGTCTCCTCTCCTCTCCTCTCCTCGAGTCTCCTCTCCCCTCCTCGAGTCTCCTCTCCCCCTCTCCTCTCCTCTCCTCGAGTCTCCTCTCCCCTCCCCTCCTATTCTATTCTATTCTATTCTATTCTATTCTATTCTATTCTATTCTATTCTATTCTATTCTATTCTATTCTATTCTCACCCCCCTTGGCAGCTTCATGCTGCTTTTGAGTTTCTCCTTGCCACATGGATTTCAAGTCCTGCTGAATTGCTCAGTCAGCTGCCAGGACAGGGCCCAGGATCAGTGACTTATGCTAGTGCTGGTGCCTGATGTTCACCACAAGGGCAAGGAGCTGCCATAAAGCATGGGCAGAGCTTTGGCAGGTAGCTTGTGCTAGATTTACAGCAGCCTGTGCTCTGCTCTTCCTTGGGCACTCAGCACGGTGTGACTCCCTCCAGAGAGCTGCTCAGCCATCAGGGAGAGCACAGCTTCCCTCCAAGAGCTGAGAGAAAGCACTGCAGCACAAGGGCACAGGCACCTGCCATCATCCCCTGCCCCTTTGTCCAGCTACCAGCACAGGTCATGGCACAGCTCCCAGGAAATGCCATCCAGAATGCAGTGCCTGAAGGGAGCTCCAGGGAAGCTGGAGAGGGACTGCTGTGCTGATAGGACAAGGGGCAGTGGTTTGAAAGTAGAGCAGGGGAGATTTAGGTTGGACATGAGGAAGGAATTCCTCACAGTGAGGGTGGGGAGGCACTGGAACAGGTTGCCTAGGGAGGTTGTGGATGCCTCACCCCTGGAAGTGTTTAAGGCCAGGCTGGATGAGGCTTTGAGCAACCTGGGCTGGTGGGAGTTGTCCCTGCACATAGCAGGGGGGGGTTGGAACCACATCTTTAAGGTCCCTTCCAACCCATCCCATCCCATAATTCCATGATAAAATATCCTGAAGTGCAAAAGCTGATCAATAAGCCTTGCAGCAGCAGGCTCTGCAGCAGGTGAGACCCTCTCCATCCTCCTGCAGTCCCTCTCTCAAAGCCCAGCCATGCCCCAGCTGAGCTGTGCTGAGCTCCTCTGCAGCCTGCAGCTGCAGGCAGAACCTGCAGTCCCCCAGCAGAGCTGGGCAGCAGGGAGACCTCTCACCTCAGCTCAGCTCACAGGGCTTTGAGCACATTGTCTGTGCAGCTGTTGGCTCAGCCCTAACCAGCTCCCCATCGTTAAGCACAAATTCCCCACACAGGATACATTTTGATGCAGCATTTCCTCCCTGTTAGAACCATTGCAGGAAGGGTCTGGAGGGGCTGGAAGGTATCCAGAGCAGGGCCAGGAGGAGGAGCAGAGGGCTGGAGCTGCTCTGCTGTGAGCACAGCCTGAGGGAGTTGGGGTTGTGCAGGCTGGAGAGGAGAAGGGCTCCCAGGAGACCTCCTTGTGGCCTTCCAGGATCTGCAGGGGGCTGCAAGAAAGCTGGGGAGGGACTTTTGAGGGTGTCAGGGAGGGATAGGACTGGGGGGGATGGAGCAAAACTAGAAGTGGGGAGATTGAGATTGGCTCTGAGGAAGAAGTTGTTCCCAGGAGGGTGGTGAGAGCCTGGCACAGGCTGCCCAGGGAGGTGGTGGAAGCCTCCTGCCTGGAGGCTGGAGGTGGCTGTGAGCAACCTGCTGTGGTGTGAGGTGTCCCCTGCCCATGGCAGGGAGTTGGGACTGGCTGAGCCTTGAGCTCCCATCCCACCCTGACCATTCCATGACTCTCTACCTGCAGAGAGAGGAGAGCTGGAACCTGCAGCATCAAAGATATTTGCTGCCTTGTACACCAGGGGTGGTATAAATCAGGAACAATTAATTTCTTCAATCTTCTTTGGGGGGGGGGAGGGTTGAAAAATCTATAACTCAGTGAAAGTGGATTATTCTGCATTCTTCTGTGGGAAAAAAAAAAAAAGGGAGTAAAAAAGCTGATTTGAAGGCCTTCCTAAAGCAATTCATGTTGCTGGCAGGCTGCCAGGGCTAAATTAGCTTGATCCATTTAATGCAACTGCAAGCTAATAGGCAGCCTGGTCTGCAGTGGAACCTATGCAGGCTTTTAAATGTTTAATCAAGGAGCAAAATTAGGCCTTCAAAAAATCCATTGCTTCCAGCATTGTTTTTCTTCTAAACAAGTAAGGAACAAATTCATTCTCTCGCCCCCCACCTTGCCTCTGCCAAGGCAGAACTCTCTGGGAGGCTGAAGGCTTCCTTCTTTGCTTTGAGAGGATGCAGAGCTGGGGGGAAAAGGAGATGCACCTGGACCTGAGCAGAGCCAGGCTGGGCAGGAGGGAAGGGGGTGGCCAGGGGAAGGTGCAGCAAAGATTCTGTTCTGGATCACCAGTGCAAGGGAGAGGCTGACCTGCTGGAAAGCCTGGGGACAGGTTGGGCTCGAGGATCTTTGAGGTCTCTTCCAAGCTTGGTGATTCTGTGAGGCTGTGAAAGCAGCTCCACAGGCCTTGGACTCCTGGTGGGCAGTGGATTGGCCATGGGACAGCAAAGTGCCCTCCTGGCCAGGAGGAGGCTGAGGAAGACCTCATTGCTCTCTACAGCTCCCTGAGAGGAGTCAGTGGTATCATAGAATCAATAAGGCAGGGAAAGACCTCAGAGCTCATCAAGTCCAACCTGGCACCCAACACCTCATGACAACTAAACCATGGCTCCAAGTGCCACATCCAATCCCCTCTTCAACACCTCCAGGGATGGGGACTCCACCACCTCCCTGGGCAGCACATCCCAGTGGCTAACAACTCTCTCTGGGAAGAACTTTCTCCTCACCTCCAGCCTGAACCTCCCTTGGCACAGCTTGAGACTGTGTCCTCTTGTTCTGCTGCTGCTTGCCTGGCAGAAGAGACCAACCCCCACCTGGCTACAGCCTCCCTGCAGGGAGTTGGAGAGAGCAAGAAGGTCTCCCCTGAGCCTCCTCTTCTGCAGGCTAAGCAACCCCAGCTCCCTCAGCCTCTCCTCCCAGGGCTGTGCTCCAAGCCCCTCACCAACTTTGTTGCCCTTCTCTGGACACCTTTCAGCAAGTCAACCTCCTTCCTAAACTGAGGAGCCCAGAACTGGACACAGGACTCGAGGTGTGGCCTAACCAGTGCAGTGTACAGGGGCAGAATGACCTCCCTGCTCCTGCTGGCCACACTCTTCCTGCTGCAGGCCAGGATACCATTGGCCCTCTTGGCTGCCTGGGCACACTGCAGGCTCATGTTCAGCCTGCCATCGACCAGTACCCCCAGGTCCCTCTCTGCCTGGCTGCTCTCAGCCACTCTGCCCCCAGCCTGTAGCACTGCCTGGGGTTGCTGTGGCCAAAGTGCAGCACCTGGCACTTGGATGTGTTCAGTCTCCTGCCCTTGGCCTCTGCCCATCTGTCCAGCCTGTTGAGGTCCCTCTGCAGAGCCTCTCTACCCTCCAGCAGATCAACTCCTGTCCCCAGCTTGGTGTCATCAGCAAATTTACTGCTGGTGGACTCAATCCAGTTGCAGCCACCCCACCCTCCCACCAGCCCAGGTTGCTCAAAGCCTCATCCAGCCTGGCCTTGAACACCTCCAGGGAGGGGGCATCCAAAACCTCCCTGGGCAACCTGTGCCAGGCTCTCCCCAGCCTCACTGGAAAGATTTTGTTCCCAGTCTAAATCTCCTCTCTTCCAGCTTATATCCATCCCCTCTCATCCCATCACTGCAAGCCCTTGTAAAAGAGGGAGGAGGAAGCAGCAGGTGAGAAGTCTGCAGGGGTCTCTCAGCCTGGCTCCTTTGCTTTGCTGTTGGAAGAGCCAGACCCCAGGACACACTGCAGCAGCCACACCAGGAGGCTTTAGCACACACCTCCAAACCAAAGTGCTTCTGCTCTTCATTCAGAGGTGGGATGTCCATCTTTGCAGCATGCTGTGCAGGCTCTTACCTGAAGTTCTCAGAACATAAGAGGAAAAGCAGCACCTTCCCCCCTCACCATGCTTTGGACACCTGCCAGCAAGCAGGCTGGGCTCTCAGACCCCAAGGTTGGTAACTCAGGAGTCCATGGCTGCTGCTGGAAAAGCACTCCTCAGGAGCCAGAGCTTTCCTGCTCACATGGCTATAGGCACAGCTGCTAACCACAAGCTTAAACCCACCCCAGCACTGAGCAGCACTGAGATGTGACTTTTGAGTGTGCTGGAGCCTCATCCTCTCCCATCATCATAGCCCCCAAGCAAAAGTTGCTGCATGGCTCTTTCTCTGATCACAGCATCACAGAACATAGAATGGTTTGGGTTGGAAAGAACCTCCAAAGCTCATCCAACCCCCTCTGCAGCCAGCAGGGACACCCCTAACTAGATCAAGTTGCCCAGAGCCCTGCTGAGTCTCACCTTGAATGGGGATGGGGCCCAGCCACATCCCTGGGCAACCTGTTCCAGTGCTCCACCACCCTCATGGTGCAGAACTTGCTCCTAACATCCACTCCAAATCTGCTCTGCTCTCATTTCAATCCATTGCCCCTTGTCCTGTCACTGCAAACCTCTGCAAACAATCCCTTTGGAGCCTTCCTGGAGGATCCCTTCAGGTACTGGAAGGCTGCTCTAAGGTCTCCCCAGAGCCCTTCCTTTTCCAGGCTGAACACCCCCAGCTCCCTCAGCCTGTGCTTATGGCAGAGGTGCTCCAGCCCCCTGATCACCTTCACAGCCCAGCTCTGGACCTGCTCCATCAGCCCCATGTCCTTCCTGTGTCAAGGGCTGCAGAGCTGGATGCAGTCCTTCAGGTGAGGCCTTGCCAGAGCACAGTGGCAGAATCACCTCTCTGAATGTCCTCATCTACACCAGCCACCTCTCCTCCACCATGCACACACACCTCTAGGTCTGCACAGAGAAGGGGGAGCACCAGACAGCTCACCTCCAGGTGTCTCAGATGTCTGTCTTGCTACTGGTTGTACCACCCCTGAGCCATTCTTGTCTCTCCTGACTAGAGAGGTGAAGTTATTGTCTCAGACATCTGCTGAGCATCTAGATCTAAGGTGACTCCAGCTTGGAGCAACTCACTCCTGGCCTGTGGCAGGGCAGTGCTGCAGCCAAGAAATTCTGCAGCACACTGCAGACATCAACCATGACAGTGTCCCTCCTGCACAGGCTGTGGGATCCTTGAGTGTGAGTCCAGTTCTGGGCTCCTCAGGTTAGGAAAGAGGCTGAGCTGCTGGAAGGTGTCCAGAGAAGGGCAAGAAAGCTGGGGAGGGGTCTGGAGCACAGCCCTGGGAGGAGAGGCTGAGGGAGCTGGGGTTGCTTAGCCTGGAGAAGAGGAGGCTCAGGGGAGACCTTCTTGCTCTCTGCAACTCCCTGCAGGGAGGTTGGAGCCAACTGGGGGTTGGTCTCTTCTGCCAGGCAAGCAGCACCAGAGCAAGAGGACACAGTCTCAAGCTGTGCCAGGGGAGGTTTAGGCTGGAGGTGAGGAGAAAGTTCTTCCTAGCAAGAGAGATTGGCCCTGGGGATGTGCTGCCCAGGGAGGTGGTGGAGTCCCCATCCCTGGAGGTGTTTAGGAAGAGCCTGGCTGAGGCACTTGGTGCCATGGTTGAGTTGATCAGATGGTGCTGGGGGAGAGGTTGGGCTTGGTGATCTCTGAGGTTTTCCAACCTGATTCATTCTGCATGCATTCTGTGTATCTTCTGTATGTATTCTGTGTGTACTTTGTATGTGTTCTGTGTGTACTTTGTATGTATTCTGCATGTGCTTTGTATGTGTTCTGTGTGTGCTTTGTATGTGTTCTGTGTGTATTCTGTGTGTACTTTGTATGTGTTCTGTGTGCTTTGTATGTGTTCTGTGTGTGCTTTGTATGTGTTCTGTGTGTATTCTGTGTGTACTTTGTATGTGTTCTGTGTGTACTTTGTATGTGTTCTGTGTGTACTTTGTATGTGTTCTGTGTGTGCTTTGTATGTCCTGTGTGTGTTCTGTGTGTGCTTTGTATGTGTTCTGTGTGTGCTTTGTATGTGTTCTGTGTGTATTCTGTGTGTACTTTGTATGTATTCTGTGTGTACTTTGTATGTGTTCTGTGTGTGCTTTGTATGTCCTGTGTGTGTTCTGTGTGTACTTTGTATGTGTTCTGTGTGTGCTTTGTATGTGTCCTGTGTGTGTTCTGTGTGTGCTTTGTATGTGTCCTGTGTGTGTTCTGTGTGTCCTTTGTATGTGTCCTGTGTGTATTCTGTGTGTACTTTGTATGTGTCCTGTGTGTGTTCTGTGTGCCTCCCCCCATTCCCTGCTGGCTCGCTGTGACTCAGCCCTGGGGGATGTGCCCAACCACCTCCACAGGTCAGTAAGTTCCCCTGCCCAGGCTGAAAGCAGCAGCTTGGCCCTTTCGTCTGTCAGCTCTGGTTTGTGTCATCTGTCAGTCGCTGGCATCCCAACCCAAAATAACTCACTCCAGCCCTCCTCCCAGCCCCCCAGCCCATCAGGCTGTCCCTACCCTGTCAGCTCCTCTTCCCCTGTGTCACATCATGGGCTTGGGATGACGTGACAGGCAGGGACACAGCGAGCCAGGGAAGCCTCCCTCAGCAGAGAAAGGGAGAGGACAGCCTGGGTCGGAGTGCAATTGAGCAGACCCCGTTTGATCAGCAGCTAAGCCCACATGAGATGTGTTTCCCTTCAGCCTTGGGTGCAGTGCCTTACACTTCTGCCCTGAATCAGGCTGGCTGCTTACAACTCCAAAAGGCAGCTTGCTGTACGCTTTCACTCATCATCAGCTGTCAAAGAGGACAGACTTCCTCAGCTAGTCCATGAGGAGAGAGCTGCATGGGAGCTCCAAACTGGGAGGCTTGGCTGAGACAGCTGCAGGCTGTGTGGCCATTCAGTGAGACATGGACAGACTGAGAGCTGGGCACAGAGGAAGCAAAGGAGGTTCAACAAGGAGGAGTGCAGAGTCCTCCACCTGGGAAGGAAGAAACTGCAGGAGTACAGGTTCAGAAATGATCTGCTGGAGAGCAGCCCTGGGGAGCAGGAGCTGGGAGTGCTGGTGGGCAGCAAGTGCTGCATGGGACAGCAATGAGCCCTGGGGGCCAAGAAGGCCAATGGGGTCCTGGGCTGCATTCAGAGGAGTGTGGCCAGCAGAGCCAGGGAGGTTCTCCACCCCTTCTACTCTGCCTAGCTGAGATCTCAGCTGGAGTATTTCATCCAGTTTTGGGATCCCCAGTACAAGAGGGACAGGGATCTTGATGATCTCTGGAGGTCCCTTCCCACCCCTAACATGCTGTGATCCTGTGGATAGGATCCCTCTTAGACCACTTCAGATTGCAAGAGCCAACAACTCCATTCTGTAAGGAGTTTTGTTGTGTGCCCAGTTGGAGTGACAGAGCAAATTGGACTCTGGATGGCCAATGGCATCCTGGCCTGCAGCAGGAAGAGTGTGGCCAGCAGGAGCAGGGAAGTCCTTGTGCCCTGTGCTCAGCACTGCTGAGGCCACACCTTGAGTCCTGTGTCCAATTCTGGGCTCCTCAGGTTAGGAAAGAGGTTGAGCTGCTGGAAGGTGTCCAGAGAAGGGCAAGAAAGCTGGGGAGGGGTTCTGGAGCACAGCCCTGGGAGGAGAGGCTGAGGGAGCTGGGGTTGCTTAGCCTGCAGAAGAGGAGGCTCAGGGGAGACCTTCTTGCTCTCTCCAACTCCCTCAGGGAGTTCCCTAAAATCCAGTGTGGGTAGGAGCACAAAGAGGTGGTGAAGCTCCTGGACAGAGGAGGCTCTTGGATCCCCCTGCACAGCCACATTTGCTCGAGGGAGAAACCTGATCCTGACTTTGCAGCCATGTCCCAGGGGGCTGCATTCATGCAGTGCCCCCAAGGCAGATACTCAGCTGATGCAAGGAGACAGCTACCTGACAGCCAGGTGATGGCCTGCCCTTCAGGGTCCCAAGGAAGAATGCTTCATGCCCTTGGCGTGGCAATGCCAGATGTGGAGGAGAATGGAGTGGCACAACCTGTGCAGCTCTCCAGTCTGTGTGGGGACAGATGGCTCTGCACACTGTTCAAGGAACCAGGCTCCCTTCCTGCTCTTCCCAGCCTTGCTGCTTAAAACATCTCCCCTTCAGCAGCAGGTCAGGCTCACTGGGCTAACAGAGGAAGCCTGGTGCTCAGCCTGGTGCTCAGCATGGTGCTCAGCATGGTGCTTCCTTCACAGGGTGGCCCTGGGGAGAGGGAGGGAGCCCTGCCCCCCTGCACCATAGCCACCATTCCCTCTGGAGCACAGCCTGCCCTGGGCACGCCGTAGCCACGCTGGCATGGGGCAGGGCTGCCCCTCAGGTTGGATGCCACCTCCCTCTTCAGCCTCTGCCCTGCAATATGCTTCCCTTAGGGTGGAGCTCCTCCCCACAAAGTGGCACATTGGGGGTTTCCCCACCCCTCCTGTTTCAGCTGGAGGCTCTGCTCATCTCTCCTATTGCGCTGTGAGCTTGTACCTTCAGCTACAGCAGGGGAAAAAAGGGCTCTGAAGCTGCCCAGGCACTTTGCCTGCTGTGCTGTGGGACTGACAGCACTGTTCAGCTCCACAGAGCTGTTGTGAGTGCCAGCACTGAAGGGATGACACTGATGGAGGCCTTACCTGCGCAGCAGTCAGGCAGAGATGTTCTTTCTCCTTCAAGCCTGTTGCTGCTGCAATGATCAGTGGAGTGCTGTGCAATGATGTCTCCTTCTGTGTGATTAGAGATTGCAAGCAGGAAACATCTGTGTCTCTTTGTCATCTGCTCTGATAGGCTGCAGCAGGAGGAGAACATCAGTCTGTTTCTTCAGATTAATGCCTTTGTCTCTTCTACCTTATCAGGTGTCCTCTACCACCTTCTGCCTCCTTGAGTGGATGACAGATTGCCAGCCAGTGTTCACACATTGATGAGACCAGAGCCTGGATGCCAGCAGGCACAGCCCTGCATCCAGCCCCCTGGGCCACAGCCTCCCATTTTACTCCATTTTCATAGTATCATTCAGGGTTGGAAGGGACCACAAGGATCATCTAGTTCCAACCCCCCTGCCATGGGCAGGGACACCCCACACTAGATCAGCCTGGCCACAGCCTCAGCCAGCCTGGCCTTAAACACCTCCAGGGCTGGGGCCTCAACCACCTCCCTGCACAACCCATTCCAGGGCTTCACCACTCTCATGGGGAAAAACTTCCTCCTCCCCTCCAGCCTCAATCTCCCCCACCTCCAGCTTCATTCCATTCCCCCTAGTCCTATCACTACCTGAGAGCCTGAGAAGTCCTTCCCCAGCCTTCCTGTAGCCCTCTTCAGATACTGGAAGGCCACAATGAGGTCACCTCAGAGCCTTCTCTTCTGCAGACTGAACAGCCCCAACTCCTTCAGTCTGCCCTCATAGGAGAGGTGCTCCAGCCCTCTGATCATCCTTGTGGCCCTTCTCTGGACACCTTCCAGCACCTCCACATCCCTCTTGTAATAGGGGCTCCAGAACTGGACACAGTACTCCAGGTGGGGTCTCCCCAGGGCTGAGCAGAGGGGGAGGATCACCTCCCTTGCCCTGCTGGCCACGCTTCTCCTGATGCAGCCCAGGCTCTGATTGGCTTTGCGGGCTGCAAGTGCACACTGAGAGCTCCTGCTGAGCTTTTTGTCCACCAGCACCCCCAAGTCTCTCTCCTCAGGGCTGCTTTCCAGCCAGTCACTGCCCAGCCTGCATTTGTGCCTGGGATTGCCTCGACCCAGATGCAGGACCCTGCCCTTGCTCTTATTGAACTTCCTGAGGTTGGCTTGTGCCCACCTCTCCAGCCTGAAATGTTTTGTTCCCAAACACCCTGGGCCGGCAGCCACAGCCTGCAGTCTGTCAGAGGGCACTGGGTCACTTCTGAAAGGACATTGATGTCAGTGCTGTGGCTGCCTGTGGCCCACAGCAGCCCTGCACCAAAGCTTGCTGGTGGAAGGTGTCTTGCTGAAGGGGGGCCCAGCTCTGCTGGCACAACCACAATGGCAAGGGACACAGCACTCATGATGTGAAGAAGCTGTGCACAATCCAGATGAGGGCAAGCCCCCAGCTCAAGCCCAAGTCAGCCTCCCAGCTTCTGCACAGACCAAACACACTGAGAGCAAACTGGAGCTACCCCCAGGGTAAACCCAGTGCAGTGTGCTGGAGGCACTGGAGTTACACCAGCCTGAGAAAGCACAGCCCATAAGGACAGGGAAATGCCTCCACCTTCCTCTTTTAGTGCTTCTGAAGCCCTGCACATGTTGGAGCTCAAGTATTCCTTAGCAGTGTGGTTCCTTGCCCAAATTGAGCTGCTGCTGGCCCCTCTGGACATGACAGAATCAACCAGGTTGGAAAAGACCTCAGAGATCATCAAGTCCAACCTATTGCTTAATACCTAACAACTAAACCATGGCTCCAAGTGCCACATCCACCTGGAGGTGTTTAGGAAGAGCCTGGATGAGGCACTTGGTGCCATGGTTTAGTTGATCAGATGGTGCTGGGTGAGAGGTTGGACTCTATGATCTCTGACTTTATTTCCAGCCTGGTTAATCCTATTCTATTCTATTCTATTCTATTCTATTCTATTCTATTCTATTCTATTCTATTCTATTCTATTCTATTCTATTCTATTCTATTCTATTCTATTCTATTCTATTCTAGGCTAGGCTAGGCTAGGCTAGGCTAGGCTAGGCTAGGCTAGGCTAGTCGAGGCTAGTCTAGGCTAGTCTAAAGCAATCCCTACTCCTGGTGAGCAGCTCTAGGGGTGGCTCATTTTCATCTGCCAGGTACAGAACCCCAGCCCAGATACTTCACCATGAAGGTGCTGAGGCACTGGAACAGGTTGTCCAGGAAAGCTGTGGCTCCAAGAAGCCCAGGCTATCCTATCCTATCCTATCCTATCCTATCCTATCCTATCCTGATCCTATCCTATCCTATCCTATCCTATCCTATCCTATCCTATCCCTATCCTATCCTATCCTATCCCATCCTACCCTATCCTACCCTATCCTATCCTACCCCCTATCCTATCCTATCCTATCCTATCCTATCCTACCCCTATCCTTGCCCTACCCTATCCTTGCCCTATCCTATCCTATCCTATCCTATCCTATCCTATCCTGTCCTATCCTATCCTATCCTATCTTATCCCTATCCTATCCTATCCCATCCTACCCTATCCTACCCTATCCTATCCTATCCTATCCTATCCTACCCCATCCTATCCCTATCCTATCCTATCCTACCCCTATCCTATCCTACCCAATCCTATCCTACCCTATCCTTTCCCTATCCTACCCTATCCTATCCTATCCTATCCTATCCTATCCTATCCTATCCTATCCTATCCTATCCCATCCTACCCTATCCTATCCTACCCCTATCCTATCCTACCCCTATCCTATCCTATCCTACCCTATCCTATCCTACCCCTATCCTATCCTACCCCTATCCTATCCTACCCTATCCTATCCCTATCCTATCCTATCCTACCCCTATCCTATCCTATCCTATCCTATCCTATCCTACCCCTATCCTATCCTATCCTATCCTATCCTATCCTATCCTATCCTATCCTATCCTATCCTATCCTATCCTATCTACCCCTATCCTATCCTACCCTACCCTATCCTATCCTATCCTACCCCCTATCCTATCCTACCCCTATCCTATCCTACCCCTATCCTATCCCTATCCTATCCTATCCTAGCCCTATCCTATCCTATCCTACCCCTATCCTATCCTATCCTATCCTATCCTACCCCTATCCTATCCTACCCCTATCCTATCCTACCCTACCCTATCCTATCCTATCCTACCCCTATCCTATCCTACCCCCTATCCTATCCTACCCTATCCTATCCCTATCCTATCCTATCCTAGCCCTATCCTATCCTATCCTACCCCTATCCTATCCTATCCTATCCTATCCTACCCCTATCCTATCCTACCCCTATCCTATCCTATCCTACCCTATCCTATCCTACCCCTATCCTACCCTATCCTATCCTATCCTATCCTACCCCTATCCTATCCTACCCCTATCCTATCCTACCCTATCCTATCCCTATCCTATCCTATCCTATTCTACCCCTATCCTATCCTATCCTACCCCTATCCTATCCTACCCCTATCCTATCCTACCCCTATCCTATCCTATTCTATCCTACCCTACCCTATCCTATCCTACCCTATCCTATCCTATTCTCTCCACTGGTGCTGGAGAGAGGAGAAGATGACCTCCTTTGACCTGCTGACACACTCTGCCTAGTGCAGCCCAGGATGCTGTGGGCCATCACTCACTGCAGGGGCAGCTGCTGGTTCATTGCCACCCTAGCCCAGGGAATCCCTTCCCGCCGAGCACTGGGACGCTTGCCCCCCCGCACTCCTGCCTCAGAAATCCAACTGTGATGTGACTTCCCCATTTCTCCTTCCAAAACTCCAAGCTCAGCACAGCACAGAAGGCTGTAATTACCATTTCTGCACAAAATCAGTGTTAATTTGACGTTGTGCAGCGTGGCTCTGACAGCTCCCAGGCTCCTGGGAAATGGGTGTCAAAGAGACACCCAGGAACAAATAGAGAAGTGTTTGCTTCTCCTCCCCCCCTATCCTGGAGAGGAGGAGAGGGGCCAGGCTGAAGCACTGGGTGGAAAAAATCCCTGTTAAAGAGGGAGGCAAAGTCATTGCAAAGCAGTTTGTGGGCTTTCAGAGCAGGCAAGTGTGGGAACAGCTCTTGCTCTGCAGGCAAATGGGGGCTAAGGTGCTCACAAACACAGAGATAGAATGGAATAATAATAGAATAATAAGCCAGGTTGGAAGAGGCCTTCAAGATCATCAAGTCCAACCCATCAACCAATCCAACCCACCTGAACAAGTAAACCATGGCACCAAGCACCCTATCAAGTCTCCTCCTGAACACCTCCAGTGATGGGGACTCCACCACCTCCCTGGGCAGCACATTCCAATGGCCAATCACTCTCTCTGTATAGAACTTCCTCCTAACCTCCAGCCTAAACCTCCCCTGGTGCAGCCTGAGACTGTGTCCTCTTGTTCTGGTGCTGGCTGCCTGGGAGAAGAGACCAACCTCTGCCTGTCTACAACTTCCCTTCAGGCAATTGTAGAGAGCAATAAGGTCACCCCTGAGTCTCCTCCTCTCCAGGCTAAGCAACCCCAGCTCCCTCAGCCTCTCCTCACAGGGCTGTGCTCCAGACCCCTCCCCAGCTTTCTTGCCCTTCTCTGGACTCTTTTCAGCAAGTCAACCTCCTTCCTAAACTGAGGGCCCCCAGAACTGGGCACAGGACTCGAGGTGCAGCCTAACCAGTGCAGTGTACAGATGGGCAGGCAGACCCTCACATGTGCCTCACTTGTGCCTTCAAACTCTCTCCTCAGAAGAACCGCAGCCTGCCTCTCACAAACAACCCTCTGCCAGCAGGCTGATGGGAGTGACCTGTGCCCAGGGTCTGCAGAACAGCTTTGGAAGAGAAGTGCAGGAGCATCTCGAGGAGAATCCTGCTCAAATGGAGTCCTTTGGGACTATTCACAAGGGGGAACTTCTGGTTAAAGCTGGGTTAAGTGGCTCCCTTTAAACATTTCCTTCCCATCAGAAAATACTTTAGAGTAGTCCTTCCTTCCTTCCTTCCTTCCTTCCTTCCTTCCTTCCTTCCTTCCTTCCTTCCTTCCTTCCTTCCTTCCTTCAATCCTCCTTCCTTCCTTCCTTCCTTCAATCCTCCCTTCCTTCCTTCCTTCCTTCCTTCCTTCCTTCCTTCCTTCCTTCCTTCCTTCCTTCCTTCCTTCCTTCCTTCCTTCCTTCCTTCCTTCCTTCCTTCCTTCCTTCCTTCCTTCCTTCCTTCCCCCCTTCCTCCCTTCCTTCCTCCCTTCTTTCTCTTTGATCCTTTCTTCCTTTCTCTTTGATCCTTCCTTTCTTTCTTTCTTTCTTTCCTTTCTTTCTTTCTTTCTTCTTTCTTTTCTTTCTTTCTTCTTTCTTTCTTTCTTTCTTTCTTCTTCTTTTCTTTCTTTCTTTCTTCTTTCTTTCTTTCTTTCTTTCTCTTCTTTCTTTCTTTCTTTCTTTCTTTCTTTCTTTCTTTCTTTCTTTCTTTCTTTCTTTCTTCTTCTTTCTTTCCTTCTTTCCTTCTTTCTTTCCTTCTTTCCTTCTTTCCTTCTTTCTTTCCTTCTTTCCTTCTTTCCTTCTTACCTCTTTCCTTCTTTCCTTCCTTCATCTTTCCTTCTTTCTTTCCTTCTTTCCTTCCTTCTCTCTCTCTCTCTCACACACACACACACACAGCACAGTCCTCACCACAGGAGGGTTTGCTGGAGGAGCTGGACAAGCACTACCAGGAGCCAGCCACATGGAGCTATTTTCTCCTTAAGAGACCCTCCAAGGGCTTCTGACCATCAAGTCCATGATTTTTGCTCAATCATTTCCCCCCTCTTATCTCCCTTTAGACCCTACTTAAGGACACAACCACTTAAGAACACACAATCATTCCCAGTTCGGCACGGTGAGGAATAAAAAGGAATCCCATGAGGGGAATTTGGGGCTTTCCCCAAGCTGCTTTTCTCCCTGGGGAGGGCACAAAGAGCAGCCACACATTCGCTGACTTGAGCCCAGACACTTCAGCCTGAAGCAGTTCTGATGGATCCAGCACTAGAGAGGCTGGAAAGTGAGCCTTGCAAGGCAGAGCAGGCACAGAAGCAGTCCAGTGAGCATTTCACTCCGCTGTTTGGAAATGGTGATGCATTCCTATCCCAGGAAGCCTAATGAAATCCCTTCCCTTGCCAACGTGCCCCAGGCAGCGTTTGATTGCGCAGAAAGGCTTCGGTGTAATTAAAGAGGATGTTAAACAACAGCTACTCGAGTCAAACAGTTTAAAAACCTCCGGCTCCACAGCACTTACATGCAGGGGGATTAAGTGAGGCAATTCAGGAACATTCCCAGAACGTGCTCCAGTGTATTTATTTCTTTGTTTCGAAAGGCCTCTCCGCGGGAGCTGGGAGTTAGGGCTGGATTTGTGGCCGCCTGAGGGAATGCCCTCATCAGCAGATGCTCAGCTCCTCTAGCACCATGCTGACTCAGGCTTTCTGCCTGCTAGCCAGAGATGCTCACAATGTGCTCATTTCTCTTTGCTCCAAGGCTCCCCTCATGAGCTCAGCTCTCGTGCTGACCCCCTCTCGATCCTTCTCCAGATGCTCCTGCCCCATAAGGGATTCCCAGACTCTCCCCATCCTACCCCACTCCTGCTCTCCTGACCACTTAGACTAGACTAGACTGGAATGGAATGGAATGGAATGGAATGGAATGGAATGGAATGGAATGGAGTGGAGTGGAGTGGAGTAGAGTAGAGTAGAGTAGAGTAGAGTAGAGTAGAGTAGAGTAGAGTAGAGTAGAATAGAATAGAATAGAATAGAATGGAATAGAATGGAATAGAACAGAATAGAATAGAATAGAATAGAATAGAATAGAATAGAATAGAATAGAATAGAATAGAATAGAATAGAATAGAATAGAATAGAATAGAATAGAATAGAATGGAATGGAATAGAATAGACCAGGTTGGAAGAGAACTTCAAGATCATCAAGTCCAAACTATCATCCAACACCACGTAATCAAACTAAACCATGCAACCAAGCACCCTATCAAGTCTCATCCTGAACACCTCCAGGGATGGGGACTCCACCACCTCCCTGGGGCAGCACATCCCAGTGGCCAATCTCTCTCTCTGGGAAGAAATTCTTCCTCACCTTCAGCCTAAATCTCCACTGGCACAGCAACCCCAGCTCCCTCAGCCTCTCCTCACAGGGGCTGTGCTCCAGACCCCTCCCCAGCTTTCTTGCCCTTCTCCTGGACACCTTCAAGTCATCTTTCCTAACCTGAGGAGCCCCAGAACTGGACACAGGACTCAAGGTGTGGCCTCAGCAGTGCTGAGCACAGGGGCACAAGGACTTCCCTGCTCCTGCTGGCCACACTCTTCCTGCTGCAGGCCAGGATGCCCTTGGCCTTCTTGGCCCCCTGGGCACACTGCAGGCTCATGTTCTGCCTACTATCAACCACTACCTCCAGGTCCCTCTCTGCCTGGCTGCTCTCAGCCACTCTGCCCCCAGCCTGTAGCACTGCCTGGGGTTGCTGTGGCCAAAGTGCAGCACCCAGCACTTGGATGTGTTCAATCTCATGCCCTTGGCCTCTGCCCATCTGCCAGCCTGGCAAGGTCCCTCTGCAGAGCTCTCCAACCCTCTAGCAGATCAAACTCCTGCCCCCAGCTTGGTGTCATCTGCAAATTTACTGCTGATGGACTCAATGCCCTCACCCAGATCATAAATGAAGATATTGAACAGGCTGGGGCCCAGCACTGATCCCTGGGGCACACCACTAGTGCCTGGCTGCCAGCTGGCTGTGGCACCATTCACCACCACTCCTCTGGGCTCAGCCTCCAGGCCAGTTCCTGACCGAGCTCAGAGAGCTGTTGTCCAAGCCAGGGGGCTGACAGCTTGGCCAGGAGTTTGCTCTGGGGGATGGTGTCAAAGGCCCTGCTGAAGTCCAGAGCAGACTCCATCCACAGCCTGCCCCCACAGCCACTTGTTTTCCTCCTGCACAGAATATTTTCTCCCTTGGACATGAGCCAGCGCCCAGCAGGTTTATATAACCTCCTCTCTTTGTTCCACTCAGGCCCTCAGTGAGTAATTTATTAAACAGCTGAGAGGCAGTCCTGGTGACCTAGATGAACTTTATTAACATAGTACAAATAATTCAGGGTTTCAAACCAAAGAAATGGGCCTTGGAAAGACTCCTTTTGATCTGCAGCCAGCTTTGGTGGAGCTGCCACGTGGGGGTCGACACAAGGACCTCTGTGGGGGAGATGTAGGTCAGGGCAGAGATGCCTCAGGCTGCCTCTGAGACTGGCCCTGAAAGGTCAGCAAGCTGACTGCTGAGGTGGGGGTGGCTGTGGGGTCACTGCTCCTGACCTGTTTGTCTCTGCACTCCTGAGCACAATCATAGAAGAGAATCATAGAACCAATCAGGCTGGAAAAGACTTCAAAGATCATCAAGGCCAACCTGTCACCAACACCTACTGACTACTAAACCACAGAATCACCAAGGTTGGAGGAGACCTCAAAGACCAAGTCCAGCCTGTCACCCAACATCTCCTCACTACTAAACCATGGCTCCAAGTGCCACATCCAATCCCCTCTTCAACACCTCCAGGGATGGGGACTCCACCACCTCCCTGGGCAGCACATTCCAATGGCCAATCTCTCTCTCTGTGTAGAACTTCCTCCTAACCTCCAGCCTAAACCTCCTCTGGTGCAGCCTGAGACCTGTGTCCTCTTGTTCAGGTGCTGGCTGCCTGGGAGAAGAGACCAACCCCCACCTGGCTACAACCTCCCTTCAGGTAGTTGTAGAGAGCAATAGAACCATAGAATCATAGAATCAATAAGCTTGGAAATGACCTCAGAGATCACAAAGTCCAATCTGTCACCCAACACCTCCTGACAACTAAACCATGGCACCAAGTGCCACCTCCAATCCCCTCTGGAACACCTCCAGGGATGGGGACTCCACCACCTCCCTGGGCAGCACATTCCAATGGCTAACAGCTCTCTCTGGGGAAGAACTTTCTCCTCACCTCCAGCCTAAACCTCCCCTGGTGCAGCTAGAGACTGTGTCCTCTTGTTCTGGGCCTCTGGAGAAGAGACCAACCCCCACCTGGCTACAACCTCCCTTCAGGGAGCTGTAGAGAGCAAGGTCTTCCCGCAGGAGGATTACCCCCAGGCAGCATCCACCGAAGGAGCTCCTTCAGCTCTGGATAACCAAAGTAATCAAGGAGGAGAAACCCTCCAATGTTAGGTGGGAAGCCACCTAACATTGCTGGAGTGGAGTGGATGGTGCTGCAGAGCAGCAGAGACAAAGCACAAGGAAGGAGGCTCTCCGTTACCAGATGGATGCTGTGGCGAGCCGGCGATGACAGAGGGCCGCTGGTGTTCCAGGGCTCCAGCAGCCAATCAATAAGTAATTAGAATGATTAAGTGAATTTACTACACACAGCAATTGACAAAATGAATTTCAAAATGAGCAGATAGAGTCCACAGGAGGACTTAACCCTTGCTGGCTCCCATGCTCCACCTCCCACAGCTTGACTTTTCAAACACATCCAGGGATGTGTAAGGTCCCTGCAGCATCTGTGGCCAGGGGGCCAAGAAGGCCAAGGGCATCCTGGCCTGCATCAGGAAGAGTGTGGCCAGCAGGAGCAGGGAAGTCCTTGTGCCCTGTGCTCAGCACTGCTGAGGCCCACACCTGGAGTCCTGTGTCCAGTTCTGGGCTCCTCAGGTTAGGAAAGAGGTTGAGCTGCTGGAAGGTGTCCAGAGAAGGGCAAGAAAGCTGGGGGAGGGGTCTGGAGCACAGCCCTGGGAGGAGAGGCTGAGGGAGCTGGGGTTGCTTAGCCTGCAGAAGAGGAGGCTCAGGGGAGACCTTCTTGCTCTCTGCAACTCCCTGCAGGGAGGTTGTAGCCAGGTGGGGGGTTGGTCTCTTCTGCCAGGCAAGCAGCAGCAGAACAAGAGGACACAGTCTCAAGCTGTGCCAGGGGGGGGTTTAGGCTGGAGGGTGAGGAGCAAGTTACTTCCCAGAAAGACTAATTGCCCAGGGAGGTGGTGGAGTCCCCATCCCTGGAGGTGTTCAAGAGGGGATTGGATGTGGCACTTTGGAGCCTCAAAGTGTTTTGAGGCCCTGTCCCTGGAGACATTCAAGGTTAGACGATGTGTCTTTGAGCAGCCTGCTCGAGTTGGAGCTGTTCCTGCTGACTGCAGGGGGGTTGGACAAGATGAGCTTTGAGGATCCTTTCCAACCTGATACATTCTGCTATTCTGTGATTTTTTGGAGGTTCTGAAAAGCTTTTTCCCTCCCTCTGTTACAAGCCTGCCTGAGTTAAAATAAAAAGCTCTCTTGGATGGAAAACCTCAACTTTGTTTTGAGAAGGCTGTCAGGTGTAGGGACTTTTTGATTCTCCTCTCTCTCCTCTCCTCTCCTCTCCTCTCCTCTCCTCTCCTCTCCTCTCCTCTCCTCTCCTCTCCTCTCCCTCTCCTCCCCTCCCCTCCCCTCCCCTCCCCCTCCCCTCCCCTCCCCTCCCTCCCCTCCCCTCCCCTCCCCTTCCTTTCCCTTCCCTTCC